>NW_015115809.1:0-43529 GCF_001443285.1 Poecilia latipinna
TATAGGCTCTTGTTTCAGAAAATCTAAGTCAATTTAAGAAAATAATTATTATTTTTTTTTTAGATTTACGGAATCTCAGTTAGCCTTCATAGCGGGGCTGAACCCGTATTACACCAAGCACTGTAGCTAATATTAGCTGGTATCTCGCCGGTGGACATAAATACAGTAAAGTAATATTCTAATCACTATATATACACAATAATATGTCCATCTTACTTGTGAAATGTTGTCTGTGGAGCCCTCGCATCAATAATCTATAGATCCGAACAACAATATCCCTCAGTGCTGAGGCATCTTCTGCTGTTTTGATTGAGCAAAGTAGGAGGGTATACCGCTCCAAGATGGCCGCCGTATTTCCTGCGCCGGAGCGGTCCATGAGGCGTCTATGCTTATATTATGTCTATGCATGAACCAACAGCATGGACCAACGACGTTCATCACATATGCAGCGAACGCATATGCATCATCTACATACAACATAGACCAACGACACATAGCAACGACACATCTACACATATGACTTCTACTTATTTTTGATACAAATGGAACCCCATAAATATTAGCTACAGTGCTTGGTGTAATACGGGTTCAGCCCCGCTATGAAGGCTAACTGAGATTCCGTAAATCTAAAATAATTAATTATTTTCTAACATTGACTTAGATTATCTGACACAAGGGCTTATACTCAAATGTTTCCCACATAAAGATCAAAACATCTAGACTGTTGCAGTAGTGTTTTAGGCTTAGTGTTTATTTTGCGATTATTAATAAATGACGCTGTGGTAGATTGTAGCTGCCGCTGCTATTAGCTAAGCTAACAACATTTTGTGGGTCAAGTTTCTTTTCTGCATTTTTTACACATACAAACTGTAGTCCACAAAACGCATATTTCATTAACAAATTAAGCAAAAAAGAAAAAAATTGCCGTCTTACTTTTACTTATAAATGAAGTCCATGCGCCGCTCATTCTGCACAAAAATATCAGTTCATCCGAAGCCAAGTCTACCTTCGACACAAGTTGAGAAAAGGAGGACGGAACGCAGAAACGGCAGTTTCTAGCAGGACATCCACAAAGCCTGTCTTTTCTTGGACACCACCCCGTCTGAAAAGAGCGATAGCTTTCTGTCTCATGGTTTGAAGCAAACCTTTCAGCTCCGCTGTTGGTCTTCCTTTAGTTATTTCCTGCTTAGATTGAAAATCCACTTTAGAAAACTGTTTAAGCGTAAAAATGTAGTGATCCATATAGATGTTGGAAGAGCGGAGAAAACAATAAATCTATCGCTGCACTTGATGTATGGCTAGCTTGCTGTCTCTTACTCTGCGGACGTGGAGTCACAAACTAATGTCTGGGATCATGAGCGCCCCCTGCCATGAGGCCGGAGAACTGCCTAGCAGGCAGGCAGTTCTGCCGTTTCTGATCGCTCCTCAGCACACGAAACACCCACAGTGTTACTTTTACTTATAAAAGTAACACTTTTATAAGTAAAAGTGTACAGTGTTCTTGGTGACAAAGAACACTGTACATTAAAATACAGAAGTTAATTGTGGAAAATCAGTTCATATATTAAATGTTTTAACCATTTTATTGGCGGCGTACAGACACGAGGAACATCGCGCAGCCAGCGCAGTTAGAAAGGTTGATCAGTCCCCCAGGTGAGGCTCAGCTCGCTGCTGCCTCACCTGCTGCACTTCTGAGCATTTGAATGGGAAAATGCAAAATTCTGCGGTTTTGAAGAAGAAAAAAATTGGTTAAGCTAAATGAAAAATAAATACTTTATAGTACAAACCACACGGTGAAAATACCAATAAAAATTATTTATTCTTATATGATGACATCACTGAATGCCTCTGAATGCTAAGTAGCAGCAACAAGAACCAAGGCGTCTTCCTGCTGCATGAAGCTCCAAATATTTCACTGTGACCAAATGTTTGCTTGGCAGAACTGGACCTTTGATATGAGGTTCCAGTGACTTTTGCAGTTCTTCCAGTGAGGTGGTGCTGCCACCTACAGGTCTGGAGGTTCCTGTCCTTATCCTGCCTATTGTTCCCTCTTCCAGTTTCGCAGAGTGCCCCTCCTCCCGACCCTGCGGTGCAGATTGTACCCCAGTCCATACGTACCCCACCCTCAGAAAAGAGCAGGAGAGCCCCCCCACCCACGCCGCCAAAACCAAGGCGACCAAGTTAGTACAGGGGAGGAGGGAGTGACTGGTTCTGGATCTGGCTGCTGGCGCTGAGATGGTTCCTCACAGCATGTGCTGCTTCCTCCTGAGTTGCCTCTTCTTTCTATAAGGAACAGAGTGAATGTGGCGCCCCCTGGGGGTGTAGATGGCTACTTTACATGTTCATTAATTTCTATTCTCCTCTTCTGCAGGGAATGGTTCCTAATTATTCACATTCTGGGCTCAGGCTCACGTTTCCATGTTAATATTGTCTGAGCTAATAACCAGAACTATAACCGTTTCAGAAAAATATAATTATTAAACCTGAATTGTTCAGATTAATGGTTTGCTTAGTTTCCTGTGGGTCTCTATATTCTCTTGTTAATTGTCTTTATTGACACAATTCACCATTACACAAGCAAAATAATGTATGCAACCAAATCTTTATTGCATGCTAACCTAATATTAAATGAATGGAGGAAACGGGAGCCTGGATGAGTTTAAGATGTGAGCTTAGATCAGCTGCAGGTTATTAGAAACTCTGGATCAAATTTGAAGCTGGTTGGTAAAATAAAATATGATGCTCAAATATAGAATATCAGATT
Source organism: Poecilia latipinna (assembly GCF_001443285.1). Taxonomy (NCBI): domain Eukaryota; kingdom Metazoa; phylum Chordata; class Actinopteri; order Cyprinodontiformes; family Poeciliidae; genus Poecilia; species Poecilia latipinna. Next base: position 2,765 of record NW_015115809.1, read on the forward strand.
TTCATGATTCAGTCAGTTCAATAACAAAAGCTTCTGCTGTTTCAGCTCCTTCTAACAAACATTTATCAAAATCAGGAGATTTAAAACTGACTTTAACTTTATTTGAAGAACTGAATGATTAATCGGCTGAATCAATTATTGAAATAATCATCAACTAATTTAATCACTGATTAACCATTAACTGGAGTAAACATTTTGCTGAGAGAACAACAGCAACAATGAAGCCAAAACTGTAGAAAAATATAAACATTCTACATCTAATGAAAAAAAACTTCTTTATCTGTAAATTTGTCCGATCAAAACTGCTCTGCTGGCAGTGTTAGCTTCTCCTGCTTCATATTCTGTAAATCTGCTATTAATCACCTTTTATTGTCCAGTCATTAATCAGTTCATCAATAATTGATCAATGTATCAATCCTACTCTGTATTGATGTTCAGCTTTTCTCATGTTGATCTTTGAAGGGTTTTTAACCTGTGGATTCATCTTTTGCTACAAATGATCAAACATTCATCATAATCATCACGCAGCTGGTTCTCTCCTCTCCTCTAGATCTATGCTATCTGCTAGCTGCTAACTGCTAGAAGCTAACCGCTAACTGTCTCCAGGCTTCAGGATTTAACGCTTCCTGCTGGATCTGTCATTAACATTTAGGATCTTTAAAACGTTTTCAGAACCATCTGCTCTCTTCGTTTTGGTTTCAGCTCCATTAAACTGCTGCTTCCTCCAGCAGCTGACTAACTGGTGTGGATGGAGAGAGACACTGGTCTGCGTTGCTGTCCCAGTCTAACCAGTACCTGAATATATCTCCCTGTGGTTCTGACAGGCTGCAACCCGAACGCCTGCAGAGCGTCGGGTCGGGGTTTGCAACAGAAGGGCCTGAGGGTGAAGGAAGTGGCTGACTTCAAGGTGTACACTAAGGGAGGCGGCGGCGGGGAGCTGAAGGTCGCCGTGAAGGGCCCCAGTAAGGAACACCTCAGATTAAACCAGATTATTGGAACAATTATTATAAGGAATTATGAATTGGTGTCTGTTCAGTTTTTCACTTTTACAGTATTTTTACATTTTTAATGAGTTTCTGTTTGTCATCTGATTTATTCCCCTGGCGGTGAGTTTTCTGTTTCTTCCCCAGAAGGCCTGGAGGAGCCGGTGAAGGTGCTGGAGATGGAAAACTGCGTTTATGAATGTAACTATTACCCCGTTATGGCAGGGAAGTACATCATTACAATCACATGGGGAGGACACAGCGTCCCCCGCAGGTGAGGATAATAGACTTCATGTTGCGCTGCAGAGGGCCCAGTACGGTGCCCTGGGGGCCTCCAGGAGGAGCATCGACCCTGACGTTTCCACGTCTGTTTGCATCCTCAGCCCGTTTGAGGTCCACGTCAGCGAGGAGGCGGGGCCTCAGAAGGTGAGGGCCTGGGGCCCGGGCCTGGAGACCGGCATGGTGGGGAAGAGCGCAGACTTTGTGGTGGAGGCCATCGGTACTGAAGTGGGAACTCTTGGTATGTCGTCCAGTTCAAACCCAGAGAACACCAAAGCATTTCAGTCCAATGATCCGTCGCTAAGCTCTCTGTGGTCCTGAAGCTGCTGCTTCCTCTCCATGCTCTAAACGTCACCTTGATGTTTAACCCAAACCATCATCATCAGGCTCACACAGCAGATTTTAGCCCTCCCAGACTAAAATCGAGTGTGACAACAGGAAGCAGCTCCTGATTCTCCATCACCATTTCCTATTGGTGTTTGTTGAACCACATCATTTACTGCTACCACCAGCTGCCTACTGAGCATGCTCAGACTATACATCTTCATCCAGTCTGAGCATGCTCTATCAGTACGGGATCCTGCTGCATCTGCATGTCTTCATCCTGAGCCAGAGCAACCCTCCAGGCACAACATCTGATCCAAGCTCACAGGAGTCACAACACTGACTAAAATACTAACACTGCAAACTGATGAAGAATTTAATAATTCATTAGAATAAACTAGTTTTTATTCCTAACAGAGCATACTGTCATCAGCATAGAGTGGCAGCTGAACCTTACAGTATCAAACACACATCTGTTCCCCTTCCTGAGAACAAAAGTTGTGACTGATTGTGTGCAGGTTTCTCCATCGAGGGGCCCTCGCAGGCTAAAATTGAGTGTGACGATAAAGGCGACGGGTCGTGTGATGTCCGGTATTGGCCCACAGAACCAGGCGACTACGCCGTCCATGTCATATGTGACGATGAGGACATCAAGGACAGTCCCTTCATGGCTCACATCCTCCCTGCGGCTCTCGATGTGTTTCCTGACAAGGTCTCAGCAGAACCTGCCTGGTTCCCTGGGTCCTCAGCTGTTTCTCTGTAAACCAGAACTTTACCTCTGCTCCTCAGGTGAGATGCTACGGCCCTGGACTGGAGCCTGTGGGCTGTATCGTCAACAAGCCAGCCAACTTCACCATTGACACCAGCGGAGCCGGCAGAGGAGACCTGAGGCTCTACGCTCAGGTGAGAACCAAAACCTTCCTGAACTGTCCATGAACATGGCCACCTTCCTGCCATCACCATGGAGGCGAATCGATTCAATCTGTGGGTTCCTTACCAGGATGCAGACGGTTTCCCCATCGACATCCAGATCACTGACAATGGAGACTGCACCTACTTCTGTGTCTACATTCCCACCAAACCCATCAAACATACCATCATCATCACCTGGGGCGAAGTCAACGTTCCCAACAGCCCCTTCAGGGTAGCTAGCCTTCTCACTGCTCGCTGTTTGGGACTTACAGCAGTCCTGAAGCTCTCTTTAAGTCTCTGTCATGGCCTGAGATAAAAGTTGAGAATGAAAAGAATGTTTCTGGTCCAAATGTTGGTGATTAGGTGATAATAGGAGAAGGCAGCCATCCAGAGAACGTGAAGGTCTACGGTCCAGGTGTGGAGAAGACAGGCCTGAAGGCCAATGAGCCAACATACTTCACAGTGGACTGCAGTGAGGCTGGACAAGGTGAGACACGGTCCAAAATCCCACCTAGTTCATGCCCTTCCTCCAGTCTCCAACATGTGCAGAGCATTATGTCGTCTGGCTGAATTATCTGGAAATGTTGTCAAGGGAATGCTGATTTTCCAGGAAGTTTCTGCTCATTGATCCAAGATGTGCAGAAGAAAACTTTTGGGGGTTTCAGATCTTTGTCCTTCATTTCAGAGACTCTGATCTTCGAGGTTAATCTGTACTTTCTGCGCCCATCTCATTTTGAAGCCTGAAGACATTCAGATTAACTGGAGTGATCTAAATCCTGAACGGCACCAACAGTCTGTCTTTACCTGCTAGGTGACGTCAGCATTGGGATCAAGTGTGCTCCCGGGGTGGTTGGACCGGCGGAGGCGGACATCGACTTCGACATCATCAAAAACGATAACGACACGTTCACAGTGAAGTACATGCCTCCAGGGCCGGGTCAGTACACCATCATGGTTCTGTTTGCTGATCAGGTGAGAGCCCAGCAGGTGAATCACCTCTGCAGACCTGTTGGGTTCAACCAAGCTAATGTCTCTAATGAATGTTCAAACAGGAAATTCCCATCAGCCCTTTCAGAATAAAGGTGGAGCCTTCTCACAATGCTGCTAAAGTCAGAGCCGAGGGACCAGGACTGAACAGAACCGGTGAGTCAGTTTCATAGGAGCAGAACCCTGGAGCAGACATGTCTGTGCATGGTGAGAGCTGAAGCCTGTTTTGCTACCTGAGCAGGTGTGGAGGTTGGGAAGCCCACCCACTTCACCATCTACACCAAGGGAGCCGGCAAAGCCAAACCAGTGGTCCATTTTATTGGCGCTGCTAAAGGCGAAGCTGTCCGGGACTTCGAGATCATTGACAACCACGACTACTCGTACACGGTCCGCTACACAGCGGTGCAGCAGGTAATGTCCCGCCCAGTTGTCAGGGTGAAGTTCAGGCCGACCAATGAATAACTGCAGTCCGTGTCTCTCAGGGGAACATGTCCATCACCGTCTGCCATGGAGGAGACCCCATCCCCAGAAGTCCGTTCAGTATTACCGTGGCCCCTCCTATGGACCTCAGCAAAGTCAAAGTTCAGGGTCTCAACAACAGTAAGTATGTCAGCAATCGGCTGCCAACAGGAAGCAGATGAAGGACAGTGAAACTCATCCTGCTCCCTCTGTCCAAACTGCAGAGGTGGACGTCGGCGTGGATCAGGACTTCTCCATCACGACTCGAGGTGCCGGCGGTCAGGGCAAGCTGGATGTGAAGATCACCTCTCCATCGCATCATCCAATCCCCAGCAAGCTGGAGTCTGGGACAGCCAATGATGTTCACACTGTGAAGTACGTCCCACCGCAGGAAGGGCCATACAGAGTGGATATCAGCTACGATGGGAACCCGGTCCCTGGAAGTCCCTTCACTGTGGAGGGCGTCATGCCTCCGGACCCTTCAAAGGTGAGGAACCACTGTCACGTTTCCACTGGAGGAGCCTCGTCTCTGGATCAGGAACCAACCAGTCAGTCTCACTCTGGGAATGAATGAGTATTGTGGGAATGACACTCCCACAATATTACCAGATAAACCTTTCTAGGGTCCAGGGAACTGCTCTGGATCCCAACAAAGTCTTCTCAGTAGCTCTGAGTGAAATCCATTTTCCTGTTGATCCAGGCAATAATGTTAAGGAGAAAAGAAGCTGAGGTGAAACTTTAGGTGAAGATGATTGTCTTAACTGCCGGGTTTCCAGCCTGAGGTCCAGATGTAGCCGATATCATTTTAGTCTTTCATTGACACAAAAACTGTTTAATATCACTAAAAATTATGATTTCTTAAGACTGACTTGAAGTGGAGATGTGAATGTTTGGAGATTTAGGTTCCATCACAATCGGCAACAAACATGATTCCCGTCAACATCATCTAGTGATTTAATAACTTTAGATTCTAAAATTCTGTTTAAAAGTAGTTCATTGTAAAGGTCTGTCCCCATCAATGAGCCTCCTAGCGCCTTGTTTGATTCCTAGTAGGAAGTGCTGGTTGTTTTGGAGCAATTTTATTGGCTGACAGATTTTAGCTTTGCTACACGGCCCCTATGGGTGTGGCAGGTTTAAAACAAGGCTGTGGGGCGGATTAGTGAAGCTTCATGAGAATGAACTTGTTTCTGCAGAGAAAATGGTTTCTAAAGATCCAGCTACATGTGGACGAGTCTCAGGGACTCTGACCTGGTCCGAATTTTCTCCTGAGTAGTTCTTCTAGTCCCAGTTTACTCTGGGAGTACTCTGAGGTTAATGAAGCTAAAATCATCCATTTGGTCCGTTATTTCCTGCCTCTTCCTGCACGTGTTGACCTCCAGGTCCGAGCCTATGGTCCCGGCCTTCAGGGTGGCCTGGTGGGCAAACTGGCTCCGTTTGCCATCGACACAAAGGGAGCAGGAACAGGTGGTCTGGGTCTGACGGTGGAAGGTCCATGTGAGGCCAAGATTGAATGCCAGGACAATGGAGACGGATCGTGCTCCGTGTCCTACCTGCCCACTGAGCCCGGAGAATACACCATCAACATCCTGTTTGCAGAGCAGCACGTCCCCGGTTCGCCCTTCAAGGCCGCGGTCCAGGCTGCCTTTGACCCCAGCAAGGTGACAGCCAGTGGCCCCGGCCTGGAGCAGGGAAAGGTCAATGAGGCCGGATCCTTCACGGTGGACTGCTCTGCGGCCGGCGAGGCCGAGCTCACCATCGAGATCATGTCGGACGGTGGATCCAAGGCGGAGGTTCGTGTTCAGAACAACGGCGATGGGACATACTCCATCACCTACACGCCTCCGAGCCCGGGCATGTACTCCATCACCATCAAGTATGGAGGACACACAGTGCCAACGTTCCCAGTCCGCCTGCAGGTGGATCCGGCCGTGGACACCAGCGGGGTGAAGGTGTATGGACCTGGAGTGGAGCCGAGAGGTGAACAGCATTACATCATTCATTTTAGATTCAAAGAGGTGATTTAATCTGTAATGAAACCAAAATCCACTGGGAGAATAAATATTGTGGTGAGTGGAAGGTTTCTCCTGGGTTTACCCTAAAACGGGGTCACCAAGTCCTCAGCCATCCTGCAACTTTTAGATGCATCTCTGCTCAAACACACCTGGACCAGGTAAACTGCTCTACCAGCCGATTGCAGGGCTGAATGATCGCTGTGAGGGAATTCAGACATTTTGGAGCAGAGATGCATGTAGAAGCTGAGGACTGGACTGGTGGACCCGACCATAAATGCAGCTGATCGACGGCGCTTCCTGTTTCTTCACTGGAACTTTAGGCATTTGGAGAATCAAAATGGAATTTCAAATTAAAAGTCTAGTTCAGCTCAAACTGACAGAAGAAATTAAAACAATGAACCAATCATTTTTCATAATGAATTAATAATGAATGTTCGTGAACTGACCATATGAACTCAGACTGAAATCTGTTCTCCATCTTCGTGAAGCAGCACCGACCCAGAGGCGCCTCATTTATCTCTGGTTGAATTTTAATGTTTCTTTATTATTTTTATTGTCAGTTCCTTTTATTTTATGGCTCAGGACTAAACAAAACCCGTCCTGCCTCTTAAGTGTTTTGCTCTCTGCTCTTCTGAGCTCAGTTTTTCCGATGAGGTTCTGGATCCAGAATGATCCGGTTTCAAATCAGAAAACGAATTAGACCAGAGGATACTTACTTATCTACCAACCCTGAACAGGAGCATCTAGTTTATTTACTTTGGATCAACATTATTAGCTTTTTCTTCCTTTGCTCTTTCTTTTGGTTTGTTATTTTGTTTGTATTTCCTTTTAATTCCTGTAAAGCACTTTGTGTTGCCTTGTTGCTGAAAATGTGCTGTATAAATAAAATTACCTTTACCTTTCAGCTGCAGGCCAGTAAACGATCCAAACTAGATTCATAAACTCAGCAGCACTTTTAAAGTTCTCCAGGTCTTTACTTTCACTATTTATTATTTATGCTGATTTATTCTTGATTTGATTAAATGTGGACAAAAATAATCACAAAAAAATAGAAAGATGGAGAAAAACTCAGTTTAACCAGACGATGAAATATTTACTATGAAAGAATGATTCAGGTGGGTTGGATCGAAACGTGTCTATTAGTTCTGGTGGTTCTGATGGTTCTGCTGGTTCTATACCTTGCAGAGTGTCTCTACAGGTTCTGGGATCTTGTTGTTGCAGTTTTCCAGAATCTTCCTGCTGCTTTGGGTCGCTCCTCCTCCAGATGTTCTGGACCTCCTGACTCTCCTCTGCCTCCAGCCTGACTGTGTTTTTCCCTGTAGGCGTCCTGAGGGAGGTCACCACCCATTTCATGGTCGACACCCGGTCGCTCTACAAGGCCGGAGGCAGCCACATTAAGGTCCAGGTGTCCAACCCGTCCGGCGCCAACACGGATGCCTACGTCTCCGATCAGGCGGACGGGACCTGCAGAGTGGAGTACACGCCTTACGAAGACGGTAAGCGTTTCAGCTACGGTTCGTCTACCAGATAAGATCTGCTGCTGTTTCCTCTTCACCTTGTAATTGAAGAGCTCAGAAAGCCTGAGTTGTTTCTGTGCTGCCAGAGCAGCAGGGAAGGACATGGTTCTGGTTCTGGAGCTCTCCTGCTGATCTTCAGAGTAAATGAAGCCCCAGAGGGAGAGCAGGGAGCTGCTGGTATTAATAGCTGCAGAAGCTCTGCATGCTTTCCACTCATAGTAACATGCTGGGGCCCAGTGCATCATGGGACGCGAATACTTGGTATTTATTTCCAGCCAGACAGAAACACACAGTGAACTGAAGGGTTGCTGGTTTCAAACCCTGATGCGTCCTGGAGAGGCTTTTAAACTGCGTTTTCTATCTTCATTAGAAACCTCAGAGTAATCAGACTGCTACTGAACATTTACCATGATGTCCCAAGATGCATTGGGCCCACCACACCGTTTTAAATCTGAAGGGCCTTCATCGTTCCTCCACCGTTCCTCAATCCTTCCTCAATCCTTCCTCTGTCGTTCTATTGTTATTCCATTGTTCCTTTGTCTTTCCTCCATCATTCTTTCATCGCTCCTCCTTCACTCCATCGTTCCTCCGTTGTTCCACCATCATTCCTTCATCGTTCCTCTGTGCTGTGGACCCATGATGCCTTCACTGACCGTTTGGTTTCTGCTGCTCAGCTGGAACTAATGTCTCTGTGTTTCCAGGTTTGCACCTGATTGAGGTTCTTTTGGATGACGTCTCCGTCCCAAAGAGTCCCTTCAGGGTGTCAATCACCGAGGGCTGCGACCCCAGTCGGGTCCGAGCCTTCGGTCCTGGGCTGAAAGAAGGACTTGTGAACAAATCAAACATCTTTACTGTTGAAACCAGGTAACTATGTTCTGCTGTCTAAAACCTCCCAGAACCCACAGGAACGGGACCGTTTGGACTGAATTCCCTGTGTCCTGTTTTAAGGGGTGCCGGCACTGGAGGACTGGGTCTGGCCATTGAAGGTCCCTCAGAGGCGAAGATGTCCTGTCAAGACAACAAGGATGGCAGCTGCAGTGTGGACTACATCCCATTCACTCCCGGAGAATACGACGTCAACATCTCCTTTGGAGGCCTCCCTATCCCAGGTCAGAGGTCAGCCCAGCAGGGTCGCTTCTTCTCAGCAAACAGCTAACCGTCTCTCTGATTCTCTCCAGGAAGCCCATTTCGTGTCCCGGTCCGGCAGCTGGTCGATCCCAGTAAGGTGAGGTGTTCTGGTCCTGGACTGGGAGGAGGAGTCCGCGCTCATGTTCCTCAGACCTTCACGGTGGACAGCAGCAAGGCGGGACTGGCTCCTCTGGAGGTCCAGATCTACGGACCCACAGGTGAGACGGTCAGCCAAGGACACGTCTTTACAATCAGGCGGGTTTTCATCCCCCCACGTCTCACTGAAGAAATAAAACATAAATGAGAGAGCTAGCGATTTAGCTCCATCTAGATTTGTATTTAGTTTTGAGATAACTGCATATTTAGTTTACAAAATAGATATACTGCTCAAAAAAATAAAGGGAACATTTCACTTTAATTTTGTGTGTGGCTCCAAATCCAGGCCTCCATTGGTTAATAAATTTGATTTCCATTGATGATTTTCATGTGATTTTGTTGTCAGCACATTCAACTTTGTACAGAACAAAGTATTCAATAAGAATATGTCATTCATTCAGATCTAGGATGTGTTATTTGTGTGTTCCCTTTCTTTTTTTGAGCAGTGTAGTTAGGTCTGAGCTAGCTAAATATTTTAGTTTATAAACTAAATATTTAGCTGATATGCTAATTCACTTGCCGATAGGCGGAAGCAGACTATAAAAATACAAGCTGAGTCTTGAGAACATCTATATAAATCCTGATGGTGAGACTGAATCCTGATGACTGATGCATCTCTGCTGCTGCCCAGCTATTATTTTGGTACTTAGCTTTTCACTAAATATTTAGCTTGCTAGCTAAACATAGCATAGTGAAAATATGACTAACATAAGTGAATCCTCACGTTTTGTCAAACTACATAAGAATTATTACTGTTAATTTCTGACTCCGTAGCTATGCTAATGAATGGTAAATTCATTTGCAGTAACTTTATTGAGCACAGCAGGAGGAACCAGTTTGACACGTTAGCATCATGAGGGTCCTCTGGCCACTGAAACTGGTTTTCCTTCCCTGATTCGCTCCATCTTGGTGCTGTTGGTTCTGATGAGGCCCAGTAAGTTGCTACCTGGAGCTCCAGCTGATTGGTGGAACTCGTTCTGTCCCCAGGTGTGGCCGAGCCGCTCAGCATCACAGACAACGGGGATGGTACCCACACGGTTAACTATACCCCGGCCAGTGACGGGCCATACACCGTGTGCGTGAAATACGCCGACCAGGAGGTCCCTCGGAGGTTTGTCCCAAGCAGACTGCTGAGCAGGTTAGACTTCCAGAACCAGGAGTGACCCGTCAACCCGTCTCCTCTCAGTCCCTTTAAGATCAAGACCCTCCCGGCTCACGATGCCAGCAAAGTCCGGGCCAGCGGTCCGGGCCTGAACGCCTCCGGGGTCCCAGCCAGTCTGCCCGTGGAGTTCACCATCGACGCCAGGGACGCTGGAGAAGGACTGCTCACCGTCCAGATCCTGGTGAGTCCAGCAGGTTGCCAAGCGATTTTCAGAACCGTCTCCGCCATTGATCTGCAGTGTGGGAGCTGAAACCAGTAAGACTCTGGTTTCAGTGAAACACAACTGTCTGGTGAGGCAGGTGATGGAAGTGTAGCCTCACCATGCTCTGTTATCTGTCTCCTAATCCCGACCCGGCTGCTGGCGCTGCAGGACCCAGACGGGTGCAGGCGCGAGGCCTCGCTGTTTGTGGAGGACTGGGGCAGGAGGGTGTGGCAGTCCCACATAGTAAAGAAAACCATCCCCTTCAGTATTCTGAGGAGAGGCTGCGTAAGGCTGTGACCTCTTCACCCCATCTCACCTTCATCCTCACCCTTCCCTCCTCCTCCCTCGCTGCCTCCCCTTCATCGCCGTTCACTGCTTCGCCACAGAGCCACTTGCTTTAGGTGCTCCGGTTGTTTCCTACAACACATCAGGATCTTCCAGGTTTAACTGGATCATGACAGGTTTAGTATTAGACAGCTAGTTTTAATATCAAACATTTCAACAAGGTAGTTCAAAGTGCCACAGCAGAAAAACTTACTATAGGAACCAGTTATGAAACTAGCAGCAAACTTTACATGTTTCCTTCTCAGACTCTCCCAGGTGTGTTTGGGCTGATCCAGTTAGAAGTTCCACCAGATATAGAACTGGTTCTGATGTGTGTCATGCTTCACCCCCCACCCCTCTGTGGTCTACATGCGGACTGACTCCATCCAGTTTGTGGGTTGAGCTAACAGCCAGATGTTCCTCCAGACTAACTTCTGGTTCTCCGTAGATCCCGCCGACCCAACAGCACTGACCTCAGACCATCAGCAGCCAATCAGGCTTCAGTCCTCCACTGGACCTCAGCGTAGAGTGCATTCACATCAGCCATGTGTGAGCTTTAATCCAACTCCAGTCCACTTTCCTAGAGAGTCTGGTTCGGTTGGTGAGGTGTGAATGCTAGTTGACCTCTGACCTCTGGTCCTCCAAACCTCGGTCTGGGTTTGGTTGAAGTGAACTCTGGTTTGGTTTGAATGCACATGTGAATGCCAAGCAGAGCAGAGACCGCTCCAAAAGCAGGAAGCAGACTGTAGCGCAGGGCATTCTGGGTAAAAACAACCAAAGCTAACATGCTAGCCTAGTGCTAGCAGCAGAAATGGCTTCTGGTCTTTAGCCAAAGACTAAAGAGAAATCCTCCAACTGCTAAAATCTGACGTCTCCATCTTGTTTCCATCTGGTGAAGAAGGAAGCTGCTCTCAGTGTCTTCAGAGGTTTTTGTGTAATTTCCTTCAGTGGTTCTTGGTGCAGCGCCCCCACAGGCCAGGAGGGCAACAGGTTGGTTTGACTCAGAGCAGAGAAAGAGAACCACAGCAGCTGCTCATATTGCTTGAATAAAGCAAGGCCGACATTCATGCTTCACTCCAACCACAAGTCCTATAAGGTATTCACACCCTTAGGATGAAGGAGTGAATACTTTTGGAGGCTCTGTGTGTAAATGTCCATGTCTGAAAATGAGATGTTCCTGAAGCTTCGTTCTGACCGAACCACAATAAAAACTGAAGTCTACCAAAGTCCAGCAGCCAATCAGAGTGCTGTTCCCAGTGGCTGATGGTCCGAGACCAGTGATGAAACCGTTCAGTCCGCTAACTTCTTTTCCGTGTCAAACCAGGACCCGGAGGGAAAACCCAAGGCGGCCAACATCCGGGACAACCGGGACGGGACTTACACGGTGTCCTATGTACCGGACATAACGGGACGCTACACCATCACCATCAAGTACGGAGGGGACGAGATCCCGTTCTCACCCTACAGGATCCACGCTGTGCCCACCGGGGACGCGAGCAAGTGTTTGGTCACAGGTCAGGCTCCGCCCACCGCTGCTCAGATCACCAATCAAATTCAGTCTTGCTGACTGTGTTGTTTCCTTTCAGTTTCCATTGGGGGACACGGACTGGGTGAGTTTTCTACAAACTGCTGATGTTTTACTGAGAGTCACTCAGGTTCTCCTGTAGGAATTAAATTCATGCTGCAGCTTTTTAAATGTTTGCATTCTTTATTTTTCTACTTCATCAAAACCAAATGAACAACAAAGACTCAAAGGAACTGAGAATAAATGTTCTCTGAATTCCTCCAGTTTTCCTGCTGCTTAGTGTGAAAAAAAAAATCATATTTATGTTTTAGGTCACTTAAAAGGAGAAGAAGTTCATAACAGAAATCGAACTGTGTTAGCTACAGCTGAATCACCTGCTGGTGGAGCAGAGGTATTACTCTGTTTCTAACCATGCAGATTTTCTCAAACCCAGAGGGGAAAAAATCAAATTCGTATTTCTAAAACATCTAGTTGGTGGCACAGGCCTTGGACATGCCTTTGAGAGAAAACTTTCAGCTGCTTGGTCAGCCAAGCTGCGTCTCCAGATGGTCAACCTGATAAAACCCAGATTCTGTCAGCTGTTGCCGGGCAGAATTAGAATCTGATTTGGTTCACACAAACCTGGGTTTGATGTGTGAACCTTGTCACACAACAGACCCAGACTGGTCTACTTTGAGACCAGCAGATTCACTTACAAACAAGTTAATGTGGAGCAAATGTCTTATTTTCACGCCTTCAAACTGGCTGAGATCTTGGACTTACTGAACCAGAGAAGATAGGTTGGTCATCCACCCAGCCTGGATTCTTCAGGTCCTCTGAACCGTCTCACTGGATTCAGACACAGATCCAGACTGTCTCTGGGAAGGACCGGGTGAAGGTACCTTTCCCACCTCTGGCTCACATTCAGAGTCTGATTGTAGACGTAGTCTTTTCTTCAGCTGTGGTCTTGGTAGGACTTGCCGTCAAATCTTCAATTTTTCCTACGGTATTAAAACCAAATCAACAAGCCACCTCTGTCCAATCGGTAACCAGGTGTGACAAGCACATTATGAGTCAATGATCCTCCTTCAAACAAAGAACCAGGGTGTTCAGGATGCAGAGTTGCTCATCTTGGAAAGTTCCTTTCTTGATGAACACAAGATCCAGAAAAGAAATGAAAACACTAAGGAAATGAATTAGCTAGACTCATGCATGATTGAAAACCAGAACCCAGTTCCCACAGGTCCCGGACGGTTAGCTGGTATCAAACAACGACACCCTGCTCTCCTCATCAGGTTCAGGTCTTGGTCCGACTATCCAGATCGGAGAGGAAACGGTCATCACTGTGGACGCAAAGGATGCTGGGAAAGGTAAAGTCACCTGCAAGGTGTCAACGCCAGACGGAGCGGAGTTGGATGTGGACGTGGTGGAGAACACCGACGGGACATTTGATATTTACTACACGGCTCCAGAACCCGGCCAGTACATCATCACTATCCGGTTCGGAGGGGAGCACATTCCCAACAGCCCCTTCCACGTGGTGGTGAGTAGAAACTGCAGACTGGCTGAGATTTGGTTTGGGTTGGGTTGAGTCCTAGTTTCTGTTGGGTTGGATTTATTCCTGGTTTAGGTTGAGTTTTGGTTTGGTTGGGTTTAGTGTTGTTGGGGTTTTCTGGTTAGTCCTGGTTTGGGTTAGTTTGAGTTGGGTTTAGTCTGGGAACCCATTTGTCCATTCAGTGGAAACTTCAGACATTTTTTCCTGGAAGTTTAATTAATGATACATTGATTAAAATAAATTAGTTCCTGTTTAATATTATCTGTTTTCTTCGTTTTCAGTGGATAATCTGAGTAATCAGCCTCCGACTGACTGAACCTGCTGAGTTCAGCCTGAGTGGAGGTTTATTTAGGTGTTTGCCTTCAGCTAACTGTTGTGTTTGCTCTAACTGCTGCATCTTGTTCTCATCAGGCGAGTGAAACTGTGCCAATAATCGAAGAACCATGTGACAAGGTTCAGTTGCAGCAGCCCTACTCGCCCTACGCAGGCTTCTCCCCTCACTGGGTATCAACGCTGCCGTTAATCTGCTGCTGCAGACCGACTCTGTGTCACTGACACCTCATGGTCAATAACAACCCAGATTCCCTGATCCATCCTCTGCCAGCTGCTGCATGAAAACCTGCTGGGCTGAAATAACCAAAGCTTCGCTTTAAGTTCATTTAATCTCTTCATGGTTTTGGTTCTGCCTGGTCAGAACCAGCTGTGATGGCCCACTGACTCTTCCAGCCACTCATCTTCCTCCCATTTGTTTCTGGACCCGTTCCCAAAGCTCCCAGTATGCTACCAGTGACACACCTCCCCTCTGCTCCGGTTTAGGCAACAGACGATCCGGTCAGCGCTGTGGATGGGATGGAGCCGGTGCTGCGTCCCTTCAGCCTGGTTATTCCCTTCACCGTGCAGAAAGGAGAGATCTCAGGTACGACACACACCACATCCATTCCTCACACTTCATGACTTCATGAAACATCTCAGTCGCTGTAACGAGTTAAAACCCAGTTGGTGTTTCCTGCAGGCGAGGTCCGAATGCCGTCAGGTCGAACGGCTCGGCCAAACATCGCTGACAACAAGGACGGGACGGTGATGGTGAAATACTCGCCGACTGAGCGCGGCCTGCATGAGATGGACATCAGATACGACGGAAGCCACATCCCAGGTAACTGCTGCCAGACGTTCCGGTCCGCTGGACCTATTTCAGTTCACTGTTCCGACTCCCAGAACTGGGATGTTCCCTGCTCCAGTTGGACTGACTGAACTATGTTTCACTGTGACCTGGAACCATTGATCCTCTCTGAGATCAGCTAAATGGGTCAGAAGGGAAACCAGTTTATACTACAAACACTCCAGGTTCTGGTTCTACTCCAAGTGGGATGGGCCGTTTGGGTTCATGTCTTCCTGTTACAACAACACTTAAACACAACACTTATGCTGTAGGAGGGAGGAGCTAAGTTCAACTCTGGTGGAACCAGAGCCTCCAGTGGAACCAGAACCTCCAATAGAACCAGAGCCTCCAGTAGAACCAGAGCCTCCAGTGGAACCAGAACCTCCAGTAGAACCAGAACCTCCAGCAGAACCAGAACCTTCTGTAAAACTGCTACCCTCCTGTGTGTTTCAGGAAGTCCACTGCAGTTCTATGTTGATGCCATCAACAGCGGTCATGTGACGGCATTCGGCGCCGGCCTGAGCCACGGTGCGGTGAACCGACCGGCCACCTTCACCATCGTCACCAAAGACGCTGGAGAAGGTATCAGCAGCAGGAAGCAGGTTTTCTATGTTTCAGTCAAGAGGAAGTTGAACATGAAGCGGGTGAACGTCGTCATGGTGCGTCCTCTGCCTCTCTGCAGGAGGTTTGTCACTAGCTGTTGAAGGTCCATCCAAAGCAGAGATCAGCTGCACAGACAACAAAGACGGGACGTGCACGGTGTCCTACCTGCCCACCGCGCCCGGAGACTACAGCATCATCGTCAAGTTTGATGACAAAAACATCCCAGGAAGCCCGTTTATGGCAAAGATCACGGGTATGGAAACTCCACAAGGAAACCTCTTCTGGCACAAACAAATCAAATCAGTCTGAGTCTGGACCATGCTGAGAGAATGAACCAACTGCTGGCTGACCGGGCCGGTTCACTGTTCACTCCTTCATGCTTCCTCTTCAGGAGACGATACCATGAGGACGTCGCAGCTCAACGTTGGCACTGCATCAGACGTTTCCTTAAAGATCACAGAGACGGACCTGAGCAGCCTGATGGCAACCATCAGAGCGCCGTCTGGCCATGAAGAGCCGTGTCTCCTGAAGAGGCTTCCCAACAGACACATCGGTACCTGTCCAGGTCTCACCTGGCATTTTCAACAGTTGGTCTTCTCACTGTGGAGCAAAGAAAGTTCCTGAAACATCTTGATCGATCTGATTTGGGAAAAAACGGGACAGAAACCTTGTGCATTTCTCAACATGTCACAGGAAGTGATGTCTGATATGTCATTCATGCAGGAATCTCCTTCACCCCGAAAGAAGTGGGTGAACATGTGGTGAGCGTGAAGAAAAGTGGGAAGCATGTGACTAACAGCCCGTTTAAGATCATGGTGGGTCAGTCAGAGATCGGCGACGCCAGCAGGGTGAAGGTTTATGGCCAGGGCCTGGTGGAGGGACACACCTTCGAGGTTGCAGAATTCATCGTGGACACCAGGAATGCCGGTGAGGACGCATACCACCTGCTCACAGTCTGGGTCGGGGTTTCGGTTCTGACGGTCTGTTTTGTTTGGTAGGTTACGGCGGTCTGGGCCTGTCCATCGAGGGTCCCAGCAAGGTGGATATTAACTGTGAGGATGTGGACGACGGGACGTGTAAGGTGACCTACTGCCCTACAGAACCTGGGAACTACATCATCAACATCAAGTTCGCTGACCAGCATGTTCCAGGTAAAGCCAGAAGCTGCTGCTCTGCCTCCTGACATGCATGCTGGGCAGAAGAGGCGGAGCAAACACCAGGAGCAGTAGGTGCTGTTACAACCTTTAGACGCAACAGATCAGACAAAAAGCCTGGTTCTGCCCCCTACAGGCAGAACCTGAAAACACAGATTATACTTAACTTACTCAGTCCCTCCAGGGTTTCACCGTGTTTTTGTGATGCTGGTTTTGTGTGTGTGTTTTTTTTTTACTCATTAATACATTTTTTATTAAATATTTTGTTTTTTGTTCCTCACTAATCGCGGATGGTAACCTGACTTCAAGTCAGGCTGAGACAGAAATACCACCACCTGCAGGTGGGAGTTAGTATCACTTAAACCCAAAGTTATTGATCATTTTTTCCAGAAAATTTGCAACATACTCACAAATATGCATTAACCCAAAAACCAACGGGGATCTGTTGGTTTCTAAACTGGCAGAACTGATTAAAGCAGCAGATTCTGACTCGGTTTAGTTTAACGTTGTTGATGTTTCCAAACAGGAAGTCCGTTCACTGTTAAAATATTTGGCGAAGGCCGGGTGAAGGAAAGCATCACCAGGAAGCGGCAGGCCCCCTCCATCGCCACCGTGGGCAGCACCTGTGACCTCAACCTGAAAATACCAGGTAGAGTTTGTCTTCATCTTCTTCTCCACTCCTCTTCCTCTGTCTTTCCTGCCTCCTGCTTCCTCACCTTCATCTCCTTCTTGCTCCTGTCCTCCACCTTTCATGCCTGCCGCCTGCAGGAAACTGGTTTCAGATGGTTTCCGCTCAGGAGCGTTTGACCCGGACCTTCACCCGCAGCAGCCACACCTACACCCGCACCGAGCGCACCGAGATCAGCAAGACCCGAGCCGGAGAGACCAAGCGGGAGGTCCGGGTGGAGGAGAGCACGCAGGTCGGAGGAGATCCCTTCAGGGATGTGTTTGAAGATTTTCTGGGCCGAGACGGTCTGAGTGGGTTCAGCGGGATGCCAGCCGGAAGCCACCTGCCGCTGCAGGACGGTGTGTGTCCCTGAAGCTCGTTCTGCTGCTGCTTGGCTTCTGTCTTTAACCACAAACTGCTCTCAGGTTTCCCTCCAACCGCACATTAAGTCCCATCGGTGCTGCAATACACAGTGTGAACAGATGGGGGCAGTATTTTCTTCCTGTTTGACAGTAGAAACATGTCGTCACCTTCCTAAAACAAAGACCTGTCGGTTTCTTGCCAAAAGTGATTTCCTTGTTTTATTTGTGTCTAATTAATCCTTTAACAAAAAAGAAGTGATGACTTTTTTTTTTCTGCATTAATAATTTTTGGTAAAAAAAATAGACTCAGGCCATTATTTTAGGAAGGTGACGGTATGAAACTGTGTATAAAGCTGTTAATATTTTTGTCCCATTAATAAAATATAAATATCTAATTCAGCCTCAACCTGGTAGAGTAAATATTAGTTCTTTTTGTTTTATTTTTACTCATTACCACCTGGACTAACTGTGTTTACTATATTTATATATTTTTTATTTCTGCATGAGAAAAATAAAGCAGTTGTGCAAAAACATAATTAGTATGTAAAATAAAAATCAAAGAGAACCGCCAGTCTAAACGCAGCTGAAGAAGAAATGAGTTATTTAGGTTTCTCTTCGCTCCACCCAGCTGATGACCTGTGATGTCTTTGTCCTCCCATCCCATCTGTCCCCGTCCTGCTGTGTCCCTCAGGTGAGGCAGCGAACCAGGAGATGATGGCTCAGGTGACGAGTCCCAGCGGGAAGATGGAGGACGCAGAGATCATCAAGGGAGAGGACAGCACCTACAGCGTCCGCTTCGTCCCTCAAGAGATGGGCCCTCATGTTGTCAGTGTGAAGTACCGGGGCCAGCACGTCCCTGGGAGCCCCTTCCAGTTCACGGTGGGGCCCCTGGGGGAGGGAGGGGCCCACAAGGTCCGAGCTGGAGGAACCGGACTGGACCGCGGTGTGGCAGGACTACCCGGTAGGCTTTAGCTTTCGTTGGTGTAAAATGTGGATTTTTATTAATTTACGTCATAAAACACAAAACATTTGCATCATTGACGGTTACACTTCTATACATATTTACTGGAAGAAAAACATTTCTGGGTCTCGTTTCTCTAACTTCTGTTTTTCCGCAGGAAAAAACTGATAGAAATATATAATACACAATGTACATTTTAGAACTTGCAGCATAGTTTTCTGGTTTCTTTATATCCTACAGCAGGGGTCACCAACTCCAGTCCTTCAGGGCTACCATCCCGCAACTTTTTGATTCACCTCTGCTCCAAAATGTCTGAATTCCCTCACCAGCATTCATTCCTCTCTGTAATAGGCTGGAAACTAGCAGTTTATTTGATCCAGGTGTGTTTGAGCAGAGACGCATCTAAAAGTTACAGGATGGTAGGACTGGAGGACTGGAGTTGGTGACCCCTGTCCTACAGGATGTTTAGCACTCTTAGATGTTAAGTTGACAGGAAATATTACTGGGTAATTATATGTTACTGGAAGCCATTGCCAGTGAGATGCTATTTAAACCCACAACTAGTCTTAAAAACAACAAATCAAAAAATACAATTAAAGTGAATATCAATTATTCGCACTTCTGTTTAATCCAGATTAAGTCAGCAAGGCCCCCAGGCCCTCAGGGGCAGCATGTTGAGATGTAAAAACTGCACATAATTCTTTGTTCACAAAGATAAATCATTCTCACTGCTTCCTCAACGCATCTCTGAACGGGACTACAAGTTATTAATGCGGTTCACATAAAGCTGTGCAACCAGAGCTAGCGCGGCATGGTTTAAACTCTTACCTCAAAGAAAAATCATTCCACCAGGAGGTTGCTGTAAATATCCATACAGGTCAACCTGTGTCCGCTTTGAGCCACGCGCAATCTGCGCTCAGGTAAACTTAAGAGATAAAGCAGTAGCAGCGCTGGGGCGCCAGCTGTGTGATTGGTCTCCTCCCCTGGGTTTAAAATAAACTCTTATCTTTTAGAAATAAATTTGCTCTGCCAGTGAAACACTGAGAGCAACAGAGACGCTTTCAATCCAGATTAAATTCTTATTAAAAGTTATTATTTTTTTGTTTGGATTATTAATTTTTCTAAAAACAAAAACAAGCAACGCTTGGCCTGGGGAGGGGGGGCTAGTAAAGCATGGCGGGCCGCCAGGCTTGTAATACACTGGAGGAAATCCTGATTAGTGTTTTTGAATTAGCATTAGCACACCTACCTTTGTAGCTAGCGGTGCCCACCTCAGCCTTCAGTGCCCTGCAGCTTCCTGGAAAGTAGCATCCAAGTTCTGCACCCGTACCATGAGAAAGTCCCGTTTCGGCTCTGGGAAGCTGCGGCTGTGTCGTGATGGAGCGCTTGTGTTTTTTCTGCAGCTGAGTTCAGCATCTGGACCAGAGAAGCTGGAGCTGGCGGTCTGTCGATTGCTGTGGAAGGACCCAGCAAAGCTGAGATCACCTTTGAAGACCGAAAGGACGGATCCTGCGGTGTCTCCTACGTGGTGCACGAGCCTGGTAAGAATGGAGCAGACCTCAGGTCAGATTTATGAACTTCAGGCTGATTCTGCAGCATGTCACAGCCTGATGGGTGTCACCTTGGAGAGATTAGAACATGCTGGATAGTAGGAACATTTAGAGAGAGTAGATCCCTCAGGATCACCACCAGACACTAAGGATCCTTCTGTTTGGAATCTGCAGGTGATTATGAGGTTTCCATCAAGTTCAATGACGAACACATCCCGGATTCTCCGTTTATCGTCCCCGTGGCAAGCCTGTCTGATGACGCCCGCCACCTCACCATCACCAGCCTGCAGGTGAGAACATCTTCTAACCAGATGGAGGAGAAACATATTCTCTGTACCGACACATTGGTCCTCTGTTCGCCCAGGAGATGGGACTGAAGGTGGGTCAGGAGGCCTCCTTCGCCGTGCAGCTGAATGGAGCCAGAGGTCTCATAGATGCTAAGATCCACACTCCATCAGGGGCCACAGAGGAGTGCTACATCACCGAGTTGGATAGCGGTAAGAGCCAAATTGTCCAACCTGGAGAGTCATAGGAGCAGGAGGGACGATGCTGTCAGCCTTCAGCAAATTCAACATCATAGGACTGGGAGAAGGTAACGATATCAACTCCAACAGAATATCTAATTAAAGGCAGTTTCCCCCCTCATAATCCTGTAGACCTGGTTTGATTGGAAACAAAACATCAACATTTGTTCCATTTCCAGCTACTGTGGTTCTGTAGCTGTGGTTCTGAGTCAAACCAACCTGTTCCCCTCCTGGCGCTGCACCCCACAGGGTGACGGAAATGACACAAAAGCCTCTGAAGACACTGAGAGCAACTTCCTTCTTCACTAAATGGAAACTAAAATAGAGGCACCAGATTTTAGTGGTTGGAGGATTTCTCTTTAGTTTTTGGCTAAAGACCAGGAGTCATTTCTGCTGCGGGTTCTGCTGCTAGGCTAGCATGTTAGCTTTAATTGTATTTACCAAGAATGCCCTGCATTGTAGTCCACTTCCTGCATTTGGAGCAGTTTCTGTTCCGCCTGGCATTCAACTGAACCCAGACCAAAGTTTGGAGGACCAGAGGTCAGAGGTCAATTAGAACCGGACTTTGATTAGACAGACAGACATACTGGAGTTGGATTGAAGCGGACTGAACTGGACTAGTTTTACTGCAGCCTTAATGAGACGGTTGTTTTTCTTCTAGATTATTTTAGAAGTGACTTTTAACCAGAACAGACTGGAGAACCACAGGGTTTACGTCTGACCTTCTCACATTCACAACGTCTTCCTGAGCTGAACATGTATTTGTGGCCCTGAGACGGCTCCAGAACAACAGAACTGTTCTGTTAAGGTTCTGTTTCTGTGTTCAGCAGATCAGCACACCATCAGGTTCATCCCCAAGGAGAACGGTGTTCACTCCATAGACGTTCGCTTCAATGGCAGCCACGTTCCCGGCAGTCCCTTCAAGATCCGAGTGGGAGAACCGGGACAGGTTGGGGATCCAGGCCTCGTGTCTGCCTTTGGTCCAGGACTGGAAGGAGGAACCACAGGTACACACCGTATGATTATACTCATGTCTGTAAACAGCAGCAGACTTTCAAACTGTGTTTGTCCAGGTGTAGCATCAGAGTTCATGGTAAACACCTGCAATGCTGGTGCTGGAGCGCTCTCTGTGACCATCGATGGACCATCGAAGGTGAAGATGGACTGTCAGGAGGGACCCGAGGGCTACAAGGTGTCCTACACCCCCATGGCTCCAGGGAGCTACTTGATCTCCATCAAGTATGGGGGACCCCAGCACATTGTGGGGAGCCCGTTCAAAGCCAAAGTGTCAGGTGGGTCAGCGGTCCTCTCAGGTCAGTTTGTGGTGATCTGAAGGTTTCTGGATTTTCCCTTCAGGAAAAACCCAGTTAGAGCGTGACTCCCTGATGTTCCCTGATGTTCCCTGAACAAAGCTGCCTTTGTGCTCCTGTTCTCTGGAAGCCCGATGTTTCCCTGCTAAAGATAGCACACCGTTCCTCGAAGCAGCTTCACTTCAAACTTAAAAAAAAAAACAAGATCTGATTTATACATTATTACTACAGTATTCGCACCAGGAAACGGCATCTGAAGAAGCTGAAAGAAACAACCAGTGTGTCACCAAATTTTAAGATTCATCCAGACCAGAAATATCCAGAGGCTCCAGCTGGACATCAACTATCCAACTGAGAACATTGGATGTTCTGGAGATGAACTTCTGGGCTTTACTGAGCTGAAATAATCACGACTCCAGATCAGGAAACCAGCAGACTGGCTCCAGCACTGAACTAGAGCTTTTCTGGTTCCAGAATATCAATGGTTCCAAACCTTTGGCTAAAACGCAAATTCACCTGCCAATAACTAGACCACCAAAATAAAATCTGGGTCTCCTGAACTTCTTTATAAACTCCAGCCTTTGAATCGATTCTTGTCTTTTCTTTATCATAAATTATTTTTCTTGTTTCTTGAACATTTCATCTGCAAACAAAGGATGAGCCGTTTTAAAGCAGACGTTCATAGTGATGTTGAAGCAGTGATACATCAGCATTGAAGGATTCAGTCGCTCACCAAGATCCAGTTTTTATTTTGATAGTCCACTTCTGCTTATCGGCAAGTGAGTTTGAAGATCAGCTAAACATTTAGCTGGGACGAGTCTCAGAGAGTCTCAGAGTGTTAGGGTTTCAGTTTGTAAATTAAATATTTAGCTACATTAGAATCAACTAAATATTCAGTTCTCTAGAACCAGATCTAGAACAACTCTTGATGCTTAAACGCACCAGATGTTCTTTGCTCAGAAGCTTCCTGCTGTGCTGCAACAGATGAACTGGGATCAGATGAGCCGGGTTGTCAGATTAGTGTCAGATCAGTCGGTCCGCTAGCCGACCTTTGACATCATTGGCCTCATCAGAGGAAGATAGATCAGGACTTTGGGAACCATTGGCTCCAGAACCTCTTCCACCTGGAAAGACGGTTGTACCACAGATAGAAATGTTCTGTAACATGCCTGACTGCCCTGGCTCCTTATGGATCTCCTGATGGGTCCCACCATAACGAGGTTTCCTTCTAGTCTGGAAGTTTTTCCAACCATCAGATCTGATTCAGTTCCTCTGCAGTAGGAGATCTCCCTTCTCCCTTAGAGTAAAATGTTCTCCTTTTCCTGCAGGACCTCGCCTGTCCGGAGGTCACAACCTCCACGAAATGTCGTCTGTTCTTGTAGAAACTGTCACCAAGACGTCAGCGATGGGTGGGGCCTTCGCTTCCTTCCCCAAGTTCTCTTCCGACGCCAGTAAAGTCGTCTCCTGCGGCGCCGGCCTCTCCAAAGCCTTCATCGGTCAGAAGAACACGTTCACAGTGGATTGCAGCAAAGCAGGTGAGAACTGAGGCAAAGCAGACGGTTTCCTGACGCTGCTGGACGTCTCTGATGGCGTTCTGTTCTGCAGGTACCAACATGCTGATGGTTGGGGTTCACGGTCCGAAGACGCCCTGCGAGGAGGTCTACGTCAAGCACATGGGCAACAGGATGTACAACGTGACGTACACGGTGAAGGAGCAGGGCAGCTACATCCTCATCGTCAAGTGGGGGGATGAGAACATCCCAGGAAGTCCTTTCCATGTCATCGTCCCTTAGAGACTCTGCTACATCTCATCCTCCACCAGGCACTGAAAATTTTCCACTTCCTGGATTTTCTCATGTTTGTCCTCCTGTAGCAAATGTTAACCTTTTATATCAGCTTACCATATGCAATGTGACGCAATGTGGTGCCTTGTATCCTGACTGTTGTGCCTCTGGAGAACTCTGGAGAACTCAACTCAGCTGACGATCAGCAGCTGAAGCTGCTGATCAGACGATCCAGGATGTGAAACGTCTCGTCTTTGCTGACTGCAGCAGGGCTCTTCATTATAAGGTTCATCTCTGCCAGGCCGGTGCCCGGCAGAGATGAACCTTTTGTGTCTGATGACCATGCAGCCAACCAAAGCTCAGACCTGCTTCTCCAGGAAACATCCTTCAGGAACCCACCTGGTTCCTCCAAACGAAGCTGAGAGTTTACTCTTGTTTGATTTTATACCCTGCAGAAGTCAGGATTCAGCCTGGAAGAAGGTCCAGCTCTGTCCAGTTTGCTCCAGTTTAAAACGTAACGTCCATGCTGCAGTTTGATCTGGAAGGTCTTGGCTCTAAGGTTGGAACTGGAAAAGGAACTGGCTCTGCAGCTTTCAACAGCAGACGCTTGTTTCTTCTGGATCTATCTGGAGACTTCCAGATGTTTGGGTTCTTCT
This sequence comes from Poecilia latipinna, assembly GCF_001443285.1. NCBI lineage: Eukaryota > Metazoa > Chordata > Actinopteri > Cyprinodontiformes > Poeciliidae > Poecilia > Poecilia latipinna. Next base: position 26,999 of record NW_015115809.1, read on the forward strand.
GATGCATCAAACTGTGCTGTGACTTTTTATTTATTCTCTCTTTGAAATGGTCTTACTGGTGAAAGGAGCCGGGTCTGACCCGTCACCCGGTTCCCTTTGAGTTTTAACACAGTACTGGAGTGACATTTTGTAGTTTTGTATGAGTGAAACCTACGTCATGGTGACATTGTGCAGGCATAATAAACTTCCTTTGCAACCTCCATGTCAGTGCTGCTCCGCTCTTTCTGCTCCTTGCTGTTTCTCCTTCAGGAATCACCAAACTTCTCCCTACATTGACAGGAGAACCTACAGCTGGCAAAATGCCATTTTTCCTACTAGCGCAAGGCTAGCTTGTCTGATTTGGTAGCATTTACCCAGAATGCCCTGCTTTTGACTTCCTCCTTTTGGAGTGGTCTCCGGTCATTCACATTCAAATCGAACCAGAGTTGTTCTTGTGTAATCAAACTCCAGCTGAGATCAACTCCAGTCATGTCGTAGTTGGTTCCGACCAGCATGGGGCAGCAGAGACACGGCGAACTGTCTGCAGACTTTTTAAGGACCTACCGACCCAGATGATTCAAAAAGAATCGTTCAGTTTCTGCTTGGAGAGAATCAGAGACTTGCTGAACGATTCAATTGGAAGATCTAGATCTTTTCCTGCTTCACTTCATTCATTGATAAAAAGAAAAACGGAAGAATGAGAAGGACAACGGGAATTCTTCCTGGAATCACTTCACTGGTATTTGGACGAGGTCAATAATGTTGGGGACATTAGAAATGTCCTCGCAGCCTTAAGGGACCCAGCAGATAACCATATCCGTTCAGGTCCCCACAGACAGAAAAACAGGTGAATGTGTATTTGTTTAAGTGTATGTGTGTGTGTGTGTGTGTGTGTGTGTGTGTGATTTTCCTGTTTTTGTGAGGCCCGGTTCGGTTCCGGTTCTTTAACTGAAGACATCTGTTCATCTTGAGGACAGTGTCCATCAGGGGGCCCTGCGGACCGGGCCGGGCTAGAACCCCGGTCCGGTCCTCACAGAGACGGAAGGCCCGAACTAAACGGTCCACCTTAAATGTGCGCGTGTGGGCGTCACGTGACCCTGTTCCTGGAAAGTTCCTGGAAACCTGCGGTGTTGTTGTTTATGGAGCTCCGGACTGCCGCGCCGCTCCACTCGGAACCAGGACCACGGACTCTGGGTTCGGCTGCTCGGAGCTGCGTGACGGACTACCGGTTCTGATCCACCTACAGCCCCTCGTGGGTCGGCTGCAGCCGCCATTAGTGGTTCTAGAGCCGGAGCAGGTTCGGAAGCGTCCGGACCCAGTCTACAGGTGTGGACCCGGTTCCGCTGGCATGACGGCGAGTTGGTGGCGGAGGACCCGGAGCTGTTAGCGGGCGGCTTGATCGGAACCTCCCCGGCAGGTGGGTCCAATTTGGGCACCAGGTGGTAACAGGAGGGCGGTTCTCCAGGTGAGCAGAACCACTCAGGTAGAACAAGACCGTCCTGCAGAACTCCGTTTAAATTGCTTCTCATTTAAATGTAACTCGACGGTCCGAGGCTTCTGGGCGGAACCAGCACAGACAGCAGATGTTCCTGTTCGGGTTCGGCCCATTCTTAGATTAAGCTGTTTAAAACCGAACCAGAATAAAACCGAACCGCTGCCAGGAGGAACGTTACTCTGATGTTTCCCTTCCTGCAGTTTTAAAGCTGCTGCAGTTCTGGGCAACTTTAAGGAAGATTTGGTTCCTTTATTCATATATTTCTGTTATTTTTTCTCCTCTGCTTTTTAATCTGAGTTTTAATTTGCAGGCAGGAGAATCACCTCCTGGTTTCCAGTGGGAACCAGCTTCCCTTTCCAGTTTGTTTTCCCAGTCAGAACAAAGAGAAGAAAAACTCCAAGCAGCTTCTGGTTTCCCACAGGAAACAAAGGGAATGAGTCTCACCTTACAGCTGCAGGTTAACACTTACTGGTTACCAGGTTAACACTAACTGCACTTAGGAGGTGATTCAGCTGTTGGATTCAAGTGTGTTAAACCAGGGAGACATTAAGAGCTGCAGGACACCTGACCTCGAGGACCAGGAGTATGCCGAGCCCTGGGTTAGAATCTGCTGATCTGATTTCCTCTCAAAGTTCATATGAGCAAAAATGGAGATTCTTTGAATCTGCTCTCTGACCAAATTCAAGTGTTCATCTGCAGCTTCTTGTGGATAAAAAACCCAAACATGAAAAGTCTGAATGCAAAGCTAAAAGAACGAGGCTTCCTGTTGGTGTTTGTTGGAAAAACTCCTCTGGAACACAAGGAATCCATTGGAATCCCAGAGTCGGGATCCTGAGTCAGGATCTCTGCTGCAGGAAGTGTTGCCACCTCACTCAAATGTTTTCCTCAGCAGGTGAGCTGCGTCAGGCTGCAGGAATGTTGGATAACAAACTAGATAAAGAGACTTTCTAGAAACGGAGCAAACAGATCCGTCCTGCAGATTCCTGGGATCCGGATTATTAGATCCTGCTTAGATCCAATGTCTAATAATGCTCATAAGGGATATTATTCCTCTGTTCTGTTCCATATCTATCTTCCCGCAGATTCACCAAACTAACTGTATTGTGATCTGGTCCAGGACTGGATCAGAACCAGAACCAGGATCTGAACATTTTGGATCATTTGGTTCTGGAGGGAGGCTCCAGAACCACAGCTTTTCCATATGTTTCTTGGTTCCTCCAAGTGAATCCAGATTTTTCCCAGCTGATCCAGGATCAGTTTTCCAAAAAGATTGGATTCCACGACTGGAAGTGGAACTTCAGGGAATCTGGAGTTTGTTGTTGTGCAGGATTCCCAGCAGCTAATCTGGAAATTAGCAAACATTAATCTGTTTAAATATAAATATTATATAGTTATTAATTATTAATGCAGCAGCTGATGCAGAACCTGCAGACCAGCAACTAATAACTAACCCAACTGATCCAGGCTGACATTGTGAGAACACTGACCAGCCAGAACTGATGGTACCAAACTGAACCAGTGGTACTGATGGTCACCTTGACAGGAAATGGAAAAAGCAGGAATTAAACCCACAACCTTCTAATTTGAAGATGACTGTTGCCTTACTGAGCTACGGAGGGATTAAAGGGCCAAAATTAAATAAATGCATAATTTATTCATTAATTAAATGGCAGGAAATTAATATTTAATTAAATGTGGGCGGGGCTATGGCTGACCTGTCGAACTCCTCTAGTTCGGCAGAGGAGTTCTGTGATGGTGGCTAGTGGAAAGTTTTGGAAGCTGATCTCCTGTTAGCCACTCAGATGAAACATTAAAAACAGAATTAACCAGGAAAATGTCTAAATGTGATAAATGGATCAAAGTTCTGGTTCTGTTCAGATGTCCCAGCTGCAGACCAGAGAAAAGACATTTTTAATCTGAGTGTTCCCAGAGTCCTGATGGCACCAAAATCGCCTGTTTCTGTCTTCTTCTGCAGCCGCTCACTTCCCACCAACCTTTCCAGGTTGTTTGGCGGTTTTCTGATCTGTCCGATGACCTGCCAGTCCTCTGAATCCCAGGAAGCCATTGAGGACGCCAGAGGAGCCGACGACGGCGCCCGGACCGAGGAGTCTGACGAGAGCCGCGTCGCCTCGGCCATGAAGGAGCTGAGGAAGACAGGTGGGAGGAAGAACTTCCTGCTCTGGTTGGGAATGTTTCCAACACAGAATAAACTCCAGATGTTCTGCATGTGGTTTAGCATTAGCATCTGCTAATTTTTTTATGTTTTTGCAGTTTAGTGTTAGTTTTAGCTAAATTTTTCATATGTTTAGTGGTTTAGAATTAGCTTCTGCTAAATATTAGTATGCTTACCATTAGCACTTGCTAATTTTTTAGTGCATAGTGGTTTAGTGGTCACTCCTCCTGTTTATATTTAGTTTCTTAGTGTTAGCTTCTGCTAATTTTTCATGTGTTTAGCGATTTAGCAATGCATTGCTAAGCTTCTTGTTTAGCAAATTGGTAATTAGCGTACTTAACTTGTTGTTTAGCTGTAGCTATTAACTACAACTGATTTTAGTGCAAACATATTGTACATTAAAACTGTGGCGGCCATTTTGAAAAATATCCACCAGAGAAGAAGAAAATATAAAAAATGATTTTTATAGTATGAAGTACACTGGCTGTAACTAGACTCATCATCTTGTTGGTGATTTCAGTGTAAATGTTGCTGGTTCTGGCCCTGTTTGGGTCCAGAAAGGTTCTGTGGTGGTGCTGCTGACCCAGACTGAGTGTTGGTACCGGTCCGGGCGGTTCTGAAGCTGCTGATCGTCCGTGTTGTGGTTTTAATGAATTGGAGGTGCTAAATGTTCTGCTGGTTCTGATTGGGCCAGGTTGGTACTGGGGCGGCCTGACGGCCAACGAGGCCAAAGAGATTCTTCAGGACTCGTCGGAGGGCAGCTTCCTGCTGCGGGACAGCTCCCAGAGGGACTTCCTGTTCACCATCTCCGCCATGACGTCCGCCGGCCCCACCAACCTGCGCATCGAGTTCCGGCACGGGAAGTTCAAACTGGACTCGGTGGTTCTGGTGAAGCCCAAGCTGAAGCAGTTCGACAGCGTGGTCCACCTGGTGGAGCACTACGTCCAGCTGTCCCGGTCCGGCGGACGCGCCGCGCCTGCGCCACCGGGCCCCAACGGCACCATCCAGCTGCTCCTCACCAGGCCCGTGTACGCCGCCGTCCCGTCTCTGCAGCACCTGTGTCGGATCAGCATCAACCGGTCGGCCCGGCAGGTCCAGGACCTGCCCATCCCCAACCGGTTGAAGGACTACCTGACAGACTACACCTACAACGTCTAGAGGTCGTCCAGAGGTCATCCCATCTGAGTCCAATGGCGTCCGGACCGGCCGTGTGTCTCTGCACAAAGCCAGGAACTGGTCCGGCTTCTTCTCCCATCTCCATGGTAACGGAAGCAGAATTCCTCTGATTGTTCTGGAAATTCCTGAACAAGTTTCCAGATTCCTGACGTCAGGAAGACGGACGGACGGATGGATCGGTTGTTTCAACTGAAACCCAAAGAGAAATGGGTCGGAGACGGGTCAGAGCAGCAGAACCGCCTGCTCAGGTTGTTGAGAATATTTATTGCTGTTCCTCTGATGTTCTGGAGAAACGTTCCTGATCGGTACCAGGCCCGGTTCTGGTGGAGCCCAGTAGTATCGTCTCTGGCTCCTACAGAACCACGGCTCAGCAAACCGGGTCTCAGCAGAACCAAACAGTTGCTTTCGTTCTGCTCACAACTTGATTTCTTGTAAAAATGTTTCTGGAAGCTAATTGGCTGCAGCTCTGATCACATGATTAAAGGCACCGTGTCAATTCCTGTTTTCCAGAATTTCTTCAGTACAGCTCAGGATCACACCAGAACCAGATTGAAAAATATTTTCAGACTTTGATGTTATTTTTGATGTGTTACCATGGTAACCAGTTCATCTAATTTTTAATTTCCTTGTTTTTTTCCCCATCAAATTTCCATTTATAGACATTAAAATTAGTGAGAATATTTTTTATATTTCCTTCAGCTTTTCTGATTGAAACTCAGGGGATTTCTGAAACAGAGACGGTTCTGTTCGATCCGGTTCAGTCCGGTTCTGATAAAAACTGAATCAGAACATTAAAGTGAGGGAAGCAGGAAGTGTGTGGGTATTTTTCCTGAAGCCGGTGCTGCCAGATCCCTGGAAGCAGGTCTGTGGGAGGCAGAACTTGGTGAACTCCGTCCAGGACCAAGCGGCCCGATAAACAGCAGGAACGGAGCGCTCTAACTGGCCAACAGCTGGCCGTGACTCTGTTTGGCTCTCATTGACGTAAACAATCGTGTCGATGGTGACGAGCATCGGAGAGGTTGCTTTGACCCCTTCAGGCTTCGGTAGACTTTGAACCTGTAGTACTGCGGAGCTGTGAGCCAATCAGATTACAGGAAAACATCAGCCATTGAGCTGTTGTCTGTTCCTACTTGACCTCTGACCTGCTGGTGGATTTGGCTTCCTCTTTTCTAAAGAAACAGTTTAATTTGAGTTTCATCTGAAAATGGAGCTTCAGCTCCTTCTGAAGGCAGCAGAGAAAAATGTTTGGAAAAGAGTTGGAAAGCAAAACCTGAATCCGCTAAATTATTGAGCTTCCAGAAAGTTATTAGAAATCAGTGATAAATTAAAACAGTTTGATAAACGTGGAGCATCATAAAGGGTTTGAGATCTAAACAGTTCAGGTTTTTTCCATCAGAAGTTTTCAACTAAAGCAGGAAGATGAAGTTGGAGTGACTTCCTGTCGCTCGCTATCTGTTTTTTTTTTATTTTTATTGGTTTGTGAATTTTTAAAGTGTGCAGATTTAAAAATTATAATTGATTGACTGAATGGAGGTGAGTTGTTTCAGAGTTCCTGATAAAATGATCTGTGTTTTTAAAAATTCAATGATTTGCTTAAGTCATGCCTTGAGAAAAGAAGGGGCCAGAATCCAGCCCTGAGGAACACCACAGATGTTCCTGCCGAGAATTAAACCATAAAACATCCTGGAGCTTATTTGAGATCCAAGCCGGTCCAGAGCAGCTCCGGGCTCAAGGTTCAGTTTGGTCGGGATCAGGATGGTTGTCATGGTGACACAGCTAAATGGACTCTGTTCAGGAATATTTCTTAAATATTATCTTTGTCCCACGATTGAATGGTTAAACAAATGAAAATTTTAAAAGCCCAGCAGCCTGGGATAGATTAGGATGATTTGAAATCTTTGATAAATGTCCAACAGTCATTCAGACAAATGTTCATTTATTCAGTAAAAAAAACTGAAAGTGGTTATTTACGATAAAGTTTAGTTAAACCAAAGAGCAGAGGGATATTTTGATCTTGAATATCAGTTTTTCCTGTTAAGTTTGTTTTCTAATAAAGAGCATGCTGGTCTTTCCTGATTGGCCCTCCTGTCTTGTTTAAGCTTGTCCCAGTTCCTGGATCAAATTGGATAAAAGCGAGTCTCCACCTCTGGAAACAAGGTGAAATTTTCAGAATTTTACAGTTAAATGTAAATGTCTGCTTAAGATTTTTTTCCCTTCAGACAAGTATAAAATAAACTTTTTAATTAAAGTTAATTAAAAATATATTTCAGATCCTACGGGGGAAATGGAAATGTTCATCGGTCATGAAGAATGAGGTGTTGTTGGGTTCTGAAGTGTTTTATTCACATCTTCACCCATCTGGAGCTGCAGCGCCGCCTGCTGGAAGCTAAACTTTTACATGCTTGATTATTTTATCAGTTTCCTTTCACCTGTTTAATAAACTGTTATTAGCTATAAATAGGAATACTGTTTTAATCTTAAAAATGTGGCGCAGTCATAAACATTTTCTTTACATTATTAAATGTATGTAATCCTTTATGCTTTTGTATGCCCTAGGTGAACTTTTAGCATATTTGAATAGTTTAAGTAGTCTTGATCGGCCACATTTTTTACCTCCAAAATTTCTTCATTTCTAAATTGAACTTTATTTCTTTATTTACTAAAATGATCCCTCCGCAGAAAGTAGTCCGTCTGGAACTCCCTTATTTTACTTCATATGTAAATTGTTTCTGTATTGAATGTAAGCCGATTTAGTCAATTCATACTATTCTACATTAAGTTATAATCGAACAATAAATTACAAACTTATTTTTTTTTTATCACATTGGTATTTATTTGAACAGCCATTTTTCTATGAGAGCTGGAAAAACTTTGGTTCCGCTTTCGTGTTTCCAATCGAGCATAATATACCGGACGGAGCTGTAGAAGTTAGCAGCGGGTACCGTCGAGACTAGTTTATGGAGACTGGTTTTGGTTCTGAATGAACCAGTCAGTTGGTTCGGGTTAGTGACCCGGTTCAACAGGTTCGGATGGAGCCGGAGCACAGGGCTGTGCTCCGGAAGTTCCGGGTGCAGCTTTCCGACCAGTTGCTGATCAGCGACACCATCGTTCCGTTCCTGTACCAGGAGGGAGTTCTGACGGAGGCCCAGGTGGAGCAGGTGGAGGGTCAGCTGACCAACCGGCAAAAGAACCTGAAGCTGCTGGACCTCCTGCCGAACCGCGGCCCGCGGGCCTTCTGTGCCTTCCTGGAGGCTCTGCGGGACTTCGGCTGGATCCGGGACCGGCTGCTGCTGGAGCTGCAGAACTCAGCCGGAACCGGGCCGCCAGGGCCGAACTTAGCCGAAAACGGGCTTTCAGGTGGGAGTTAATGTGATGAACCAACGAGAAGCTGTTTTTGTTGTTGTTTCTAACTTAAAATGCTCCAGGTTCTGTACCTGCCCCGATTCTGCCCTGAGCCCGGCTTCATTGACTTTATGAAACTGAGAATAATATCAGGATAAACATTTTTAAATAATCTAAAATCAAAACAAATGACATGATTTTTATCAGTTTATGGTTCTGATAAGACGGAAGATGAAGTCGATCTTTTATAAATGTAGGTTCAATGGAGAACTGGGGGGGGCTCGTCGCCCAGGGCTGCATTGGTGAAGGAGCCGCCCCTGGTTTCCAGCAGCCAATCAGAACCTCTGCTGCCTTTGCAGCTGCAGCGGCGCTTTGGCTCTAACATGATCAAACATTTTGTTGGAAAATGTTTCCTTAGTTGGGGAAAAAAAATAACGAGATTGGAACCGCCCCTCACGGTTCTGCTGGGCCCGGTTCCGGTCCATTTCCATGTCTCTTTAAAAAAACCAACAGGAGCCAGAACCAAAGCTCAGAATGTTTTTATAAACTGGTTCTGAAGACAAAACCTCCCTGCCAGCATAACTAGGTGGGCCCCATATGGGACCCATATATCAGCCCTCCTTTCCCCCACATGGGTCCCACCTAGGCATGCTGGCTTAATTTGTTCAGAAAAAGTTTAAACTTAATTAATTTACATTTTTTAACATGATAACTTAATAAATTTCCTTTAATAACCTTAATTTGATTTGTAACAAATTAACTATTTTATAAGTTGAATCGCCAGTTTTATTTTCCTGAAACTTTTTAAAATTAAATTTAACATGAGAACTTGATTTATTGCTTTTATTTTTCTAACTGATGTGTTTATGACGTAAAGCTCTTTGACTTCCGTGTTGCTGAAAAGTTCTGTAATAAACTGGACCGGGCTCCATGTTTCCCAGGCGGCGCTGCGGTTACGGCCCGTTACCATGGCGACGGCTCCCGGATTCCGGACTCGGTTCTGCAGAGGGTTCCTTCGGACCGGGAGCTGTCCCGGTTGGCGCAGAGACTCGGTGCCGAGTGGGAGCCGGTTCTGTTGGACCTGGGCTTGTCCGCCGAAGCAGTGTACCGGTGCCGGTCCGACCACAGCCTGAACACCGGGGCGGCGGTTCTGAACGGCCTAGTTCTGTGGAGGCGGGCTGGCGGGAGGCGGGCCACGGTGGGACGGCTGCTGCGCAGCCTGGAGGCCGCGGACCTCCACCCGTCTGTCCTGGAGGAGGCCGTGCTGGCATGAGACTGGACCGGGTTCTGCTGGCCCAGACCAGGCCGGTCCATAACTAAGAGATGAACACTTTGTCCATGAACTGACTGAATAATGAAACCAAAGTCAGAACTTTTTGATTCTGGAACCAGGAAAAGAACCGGTTCCGTTTTATCTGGAATCCAAAAGCAGACAAAAAAGAAGACACTTAAAGTTTAATATCAATAAAAAATTATTTTTATCCTCAAAATTAGATTTATTATTTCAGTCATAAATGAACCATATCCGGAACTGGAGGAGAGTTCTGTATCCAGAGACGGAACGAGCTGCACCAGAACCACCGCCGGTTCTGGAACCTGCAGGGAAAAACTATCAGGATGTTTTTCTTCCTCCTCGTGTTTTCTCTCATTTTTCCCAGTTGTTCCTGGAACCCAGATTGGATTCTGGAAAACCCATTGGACTCCTTCAGGAACCGGAGCTCTGTGACTAAAAACAGAGCAGCACGTGGACCGGAAGAGCCTCCGCTTTCTGCGGGACTTGAGGTGGACTGGCGGTTCGGCCAAACCTTCTGGTTCTGATCGGGCGAAAACAGCTGAAAAGTTAATTTAAATCTGAATTTTCTGCAGAAAATAAACATTTACTATGAAAACAAAATATCAGTTTGTGTGAATCAGAAAAATGTTTTTTAATTTGACATTTCAGAAAAACGGACATTATTTTCAGAATTTGGAGATAATTTTTAGAAAATAAAACAAAAAACAGTTTTTAAATGTAAAAAGTTCAATGATTTAAAAAAATCTACGACAAAATGTTTTTGAAAGATTTTGAGTTTGAAGAAAATCTTTAGGATATAAGGATTTCAGAGAAACAGAGTCAGCAGGACATCCTGCTGGGCCCGCTGCCCTCGGTCTCAGCAGGTTCGGTTTGGTTGACGATGCGCAGTTAATGGTGCGCAGAGCCACTAATTCTGTTTCTACAGCGGCAGAAACAGAATAAAAGATACAACTGATACAAATGTATCATTTTACTTTATTTGATAACTGAAACAGTTCGGAACCAAACAGAGTAACTTTAATAAAACATTTTTAAATTTACTGGATCAGAAGGAACAACGTGGCTTGAATCTGCCAGAACAATCCCAGCAGGTTCCGGACTGGTTCTGGACTGGGAGCAGTGTGGTGTTCTCACCAGTAGGGAGCAGTGCAGACATGCAGAGATGGCTTTAACCTGTTGTTTCATGAATCTTTTAAAACATGTAACAGGAAAGATTAAAACATTAAGAGTGGACCGGGTCTCGTCAGAACCAGAACCGCATGTCTTTACCGCCTCACGTCCTTCTTGGACCGGCAGGCTCTGAAGAAGGTAGCTGCGGTCAGCTGGATCCGGATCATTCACGTCAAGCAGCGGTCCTTTTATCATTTCTCATTTCTCATGTGTTTGTGATTCTGATGTCTGAGTGGAACTCCTCCGCCCCCTGCTGGTGAGCCCACGCCCTGCAGCGGCTCATTTATTGAGGCGAGTCAAATCTTCAGGTGTTTTCAGCTTCACTCCGCCGCTTCGTGTCCAGGTGGATCAGACACTGTCCCTAAAAACACGGGCAGGTTGTTGGGCTCCGGAAGCTTCTGATTGGTTGGCTCTGCTCCTTTGTGTGACGTCATGAATGATGGACCTCCAGCCGTCGGGTCAGGTTCTGAGGTCCTGGATAAGAACTGAGAATGATCCAACACAAACACCTGAAACATTTCTGACCAATGGAGACATGCTTCAGGTTTTACAGCTTGAGCAACAGGTAGAAGTTTAACTTTATAAAGTTACCTAGTCTGAAATAAATAACTGAATGTTTAGTTTAACAAAAATAATTAATTCTAAAGTATTTATATTCCAAACTAAATATTTAGCCTGCTAACCAAATATTTAAGCTAACAGACTAGCATGCTACCTAAATATTTAGGTTCATAGCTAAATAATTACTTGGCAGACTAAATATTTAATTTATAGTTAAATATTTAGTTCGTAAAGTTTAATTCCCAAACTAAAAATGTGTCTTTATTTTCCAAAATAGATAGTTTGCTGACCAAACATTTATCTAACAAGCTAGCGTGCTAACTAAATACATAAGTTGGTAGATAAATATTTGGTTAGTAAAGTTTATTTTCCAGACTTAAATGTATGTTCCAGACAATATGTTCTTCCGAACTAAATATTCCGCTTGCTAGCCAAACATTTAGCTAACAAGCTAAATATTTTGTTAGCAGGCTAGCGTGCTTACTAAAGGTCGGTAACTATTTAGGTAACAAATAAGTATATAGCTTCCAAACTAAATATTTAGTTTTGAAGAGTTTCAAACTTTAATTTAGTCTGAAACGGTGACATTTGTGAATTAATGATGGACTTTTATTCCCCCCTGTGTCAGACTCCATAAAATAAAGTATTTGTGTTTATTTGGAACAAACGGCTCCTGATGTGCAGGATGTTTTAAAGTGTTTGAATTTCAGTTTACTGTAAAACTAATTCAACAGCTTCTCTGTGATTATTTCTCTCTGAACATTTTACAGTGCTGCGGACTTTTAATCGATTTGGTTCCGAACCAGATAACTAGGTCAGAACATGTTTCCCTGTCAGTGGTTCGTGTGTCTGATGAAGAGGAGGAGGAGGTGCGCGTCTCCGTGCAGCCTCCGGAGCTCTGCGCAGCGCAGGGCGGGGCGACGCCGCGCAGCAGCAGCTTCATCCCGGCTGACCGACACCGACCTCCTGCTCGTCTCCGGGCCGCGGCATGGACCCCGCAGCCCGGCCCGTTTTCCCTGGCTCCCAGCAGGTCCGGTTCGGCTAAAGATGCGCAATTAGAGGTGCGCAGCAGAAATCTCCCGCAGATCGAATCTGTGCAGAGCGTCGCGGAGCGTCGGCCGCTGCGGCAGAAACAGCGCCATTGTTTGGATGCGCAGCGGAACGGGAGGCTCCAGGCCGGGCTGAGAGCGCTCAGAGCCGGCAGCCAGCATGCTGCCTCCGCCGCTGCTCGCCGCCCTGCTGCTCGGCTCGGTCCAGGTGGGTCAAGGCCCGAACGGACCGCGCGGTTCGGGGGCTTTGTTCAGAACCGGCCTCACTGGAGGCGACGGGGCTGAATGAAACGTGCGTGTTGAGCGTGTGCGTGTTTCAGTGCGTGAGGTGAAGGGGGGTAGATGGTCCCGTGCGGGCAGCCAGCAGCTCGTTGTCCCGCAGAAAGTGGGTCAGTCGGCTGCAGCCTGACTGAGGAGGGATGTCTGTCAGCATCACTGAGGATCACACACACACACACACACACACACACACACACACACACACACACACACACAGAAACACAAAGACACACACACAGAGAAACAGAGACACACACACAGAGAGACACAGAGAAACAGACACACACACAGAGAGACACAGAGATACACACACACACACACACACAGAATCTCTCTGTCCGGCTCCAAGTTCTCCTGCTGCTGAGTGATGGTGAGACCAGAACTGGTTCTGGTTCTGATGGTGATCTGCAGACACCCTCCAGGCTCACTCTTATCTGACAGTCCGGTTTCATATTTCTGGTCCGGTATCAGAACCGTCTGAGTTGGGTCGGGTTGTCTGGCCCATCGAACCTCTTCCAGAACCGAACATGTCTGGACTTCCTGTAGCTCAGCTGGAGTCTGGATCTGGTTATGTTCGTGTCGGATCTGATTTGGTTCTGAGTGGTAAACATGAGGACGCTTCAGTTGTAGTAATGGGTGATCCGGCTCTTTGCCCAGGGTGTCAGAGTGCTGGGGGCGTGGAGGAGAACCGACCCGAAATGAACGGGTCTACTTAAGGACTGTAGGCACGCGGAGTCCAAACTATTTCAATGACACAGATTATGGTTGTCATAAATCTAAATCTATAAATGAAAGTTTGATTATTTTGGTCTCGATTGGAAAAAACTGCATCAACGTTTATTTAACAAACTCTTCCTGTTGGTTCATTACGCTGAACTTGGAGTATAAACCAACCTGATCTGGCCTGCTGGTTGCTAGGCAACACCTCTGGTCCCCCAGCAACCAGCACAGCGAGTCTCCATTCTGTCCAGCAGGGGGCGCAGCCAACAGCTGCTCTGCTGGAGGCCTAGTTCTGCTGCGGTTCTGGGCCTTCAGGAGGGTCTCTGGAGCAGAACCAACACGGAGCCGGACGGGTCCAACTGGTTCTGCTGCCGGGGTCAGCCTGGTTCTGTCGGGTTCTGCTCCTCTGTGTAGAACTGTGCTGAGATGCTCACAGATCGGGTCAGAACCGGGTTAACAGAGTTTATTCAGGGTGTTGGCAGGAAACATATCTCCCTGGTTCTGAATAGTGACCGGTTTCAGAACCGGGTCAGAGGAAATCAGCTGGGTTCTGGTGCATCCCATCAATTGGACCTATGCTGGAGAAGTCAGGAGAACTCCAGCTGGTGGTTCTGGTTCTGGTTCTGGAAGCTTCATGAAGAGTCGCATGAAGTCGGGTCCGGTGTGCCCGTTTGGACCTCCTGTCCTCCTGGTACCGGGTTCTTCCTCAGCCATTGTGTTTACATCACAATGTTGGCAGCTGCTGGGAGGGGCTGACCTTTGACCCGACCCCCCTCCAGCTGGGTCCATTCAGCCGAATGGGTGTGACCAATCAGAGAGCAGAACTGTTCTCCACTTTCTGTTCGCTGAACCCAAAGAATGGACCAACAGAAATGGTTCTGGACTGGTTCTGTTGGATCTGGTTGGCTCCTCCTTCTCAGATCAGAACTGGACCGGTCGATGGAAGAACGGTCAGCTTTCAGCTTCGGCTCCGTTGCCATGGTGACCCTGGAACCAGACATAATGACCCCTCCGACCCCCACCCGTCACCACTTCATCCCTGTTGCCATGGTAACGGCCAGCAGTCATGAACAGACGCGTTTCCTGCTGACCGGAACCAGAACTGGATCAGAACCGGCACATTACTGGTTCTGGGATGAGGAATCTGGGTTAGAGACAGAACCGGGTCAGAACCCGGGCCGGAGGCAGCAAGCAGATGTTGTTCAGGGAAACCAGCTGTGGTTATGTTGGGTCACATGCTGGTCCCAGTAAGACCAGTAAAACCCAGAGAGATCCAGGAAACTGGGTCAGAACCTGCAGAAATGTTTCATAAGTCATGTTAGAAGCAGCTCTGATCCGGTTCAGTATCTAAGGGTTCGAGTCCGGATGGTTTCAGCAGAATCGTCGGGTTTTCAGTTTGGGAATTAAAATGTTCAGGAGTCTGTTCAGAAAGAAGAATCTGTTCAGACAACTAGGTTTTGGGTGGAACCGGTCCCAGCAGGATCCGGTCGACAGTCCGGACATCCCAAGGTCAGAATGTTTTCACCGGCTGCTCAGAGGCAACCTGGCAGGAAGTAATCACCGCGACCGGACCGGACTGGACCGGGAGAGGCGATCCGACCGGACCGAGGTTTCTGATTCTTCTTCTCAGACCTGCTAGGATCCAACTGATGATCTGAAACATTGCAGACTGTTTGATGTTGACATAAAACTAATTTCATTTTTTACTGAATTTTTATAGGGACCTGTTCAGTGAATCAAATGTTTTCTGTTTGAGGAACCCTTTCCAGAAAGGAATCGGTTCGGAGTCAGAAAACGATCCAGTCAAAGAATTGTTGGGTAAAACCAGGAAAGACTTTCGGCCATTTTTAACCGTCACAGGAAGGAAAACTGGACAAACAAGAACCGGATCAGAAGTTTTAGGTGACAGTGTTTCACCTGCAGCGCTGCTTCAGAGTGGAGTTCCTCAGGGCTCGCTCCTGGTTACCGCTGTTTTGTAGTTTTATTTCTGAGACCTCCAGAAAGGCTGATGGGTCGTGAGGTTCCATCGTTTTTCTGCCTTCCTGTCTGAACCTGGTTGAACTTCCTGTCAGCTGATGACACGCGGCTGTGTTTTCCAGGTTTCCTCGGCGTTTCAGGTGTCCACCAATCAGGAGGGACTGATTGTGGCGGCGCTGGAGCGCGGCGACCTTCAGGACAACGTCACAGCGTATGCGGTGCAGATCTCAGGAGAACCTCGGCTGGTTCTGGTTCCGTTCATTAACACCAGCGAGCCGCTGCTGTTCAACGCGTCATTCCACGGCCTCTGCTACACGGTGGGGCTACTGGTCAACCTGGGACGGAGCTGGTCCCGACCCATGAAGAGCGTTCCCGTTCTCACAAGTAAGGAGCATTCCAGCTGCTCCTGTTTATGAAATATCACCACCTGATATACCAGACCTTCAGATATTATCAACATTACACTGTGTGTTGCTAGAAGTGGAGCGAAAACTTTTTACATTTACATTACATTACATTTTTTTTTTAATTCCTCAGAAAACATTTTATGTTTCCATCTTCCTGTTTCCGCAGAGCCACTTCCTGTCCGTGCCGCGTACATATCTGACTACAGAGAGGCTCCAGAAACCGGCGTTGTGTTCGACATTGACCCACCAGTCAGAACCGTGTTCAGCCGGGTCAACATCAGCTACACGGAGGGTCTGGAGCGCCGCTCCATGCTCTATAAAGGTGAGGAAAACTGAAACCTGATGAAACACCGTCTGCTTGGAAACATAAATACCAGGCTGTAGTTTCTCACCTGACCTGATGGTGGCAGTGTAATCCCCGCCAATAATATGACATGATAATCTCCTTAGAGTCCAAACAGTCGCTTCTGAGGAACTCCAGACATGAACTCAGACGCCGGTGTTTCCTGGAAGCCCAGTTCTTCCTCATCCAGTCGGTGGGAAAATGTTCCCACCGACTGGATGATCCCAGTTTCCCCTTCAGATTATTCCTGATTCCAGAGGAATGACAGGAATCAGGTGGGTTGAAGGTGAACCGCTTTCTCCAGGTCGTCTCTTCTGTTCGTCTCCAGATTTCTACAAAGGGAAGACGGTGTTCAAGCACTGGCTGCCAGGCGTGTGCTACCGGAACATCACCTTCCAGCTCATCTCCGAGGCGACGGCGCTGCAGACGGCGCTGACCAGCCACAGCGACGTCACACACAGCCCGCTGCACCACCGCACAGGTGAGCAACACTGGGTAGATATACCTGGAGAAAACCTGGAGAACACCTGGAAAACAAAACCTGGAAGTCTGGTCCTGGTTCTGGT
>NW_015115809.1:47147-56331 GCF_001443285.1 Poecilia latipinna
GAACAAAGATCCTGATGAGAGGTGAGATGCTTCACTCCTGCAGGCGGATGCAGCCCTGATGGAAACGTTCAGGGGAAACAAGAGAAGGAGATTTGAGAAGACGGCGATTGCACGTTCCAGACCACCAGGCTGTTTCCAGGCTGTTTTTAAACAGTTTATCAGCGTCCATCTGTGATTCCAGGCTGTGCTGTTGCTCTGTGATGATGATGATGATAATGATGATGATGATGGTGATGATGTCAGTAGATTCTCAGATCTTCTCTCTCCCCCAGTGCCCTTCCCGCCCCTCAACGTCTCCCACAAGGTGCTGTCCCTGAGCCGCCGGGCCGCAGCGGGCGGGCGTGAGGTGGCGGCCGGCCGGCGGTCGGCCCGCCGGGCGCGGGATGTCCCACTGATGGAGGAGGCCGAGACACAGCCTGAGGAGGACGTCGTCTTCGAAGAGGAGGAAGCGACTCCTCGGGTTTCCTTCAATGCAGCTCAGAACGTGACGGAGAGTGTCGCCATTAGCAACGGCAGCCGCTTGGAGGAGGCGGAGCCTCAGAGCTACTGGCTGGACCCCACGGAGATCTCGCCCGCTGACAAAGATGAGGAGTTCGTCAACGCCTTGGTGTCGGAGTACGAGGACTCCAATGAGCCGGGGTCGGCCATGGCGGTGCCAGCCGAGGTTCCAGTTCTGCCCACCAGGCTGCCCCCCGTCCTGCTGGAGCTTCGCTGGCTGCCCCCACGACCTCCAACCTCCTATGACGGCTTCAACGTCTACATCTACAGAGACGGTGAGCAGCAGTAGGGTCCGGTCACATGGTGGAGCGGTCCATCTCCTGAGTGACGGGTTCTCTGACCCGCCCGACACGTGAGATCTGTGATGAACCAGTTCTTCCAGTTTCCAGTCTCTGACCTACTGGTCTTGTCTGTAGGGAACTCCACAGAGATGGCGACTGTGGACGAGAACACGCACGAGTTCTTCACAGAGCTGACAGAGCCAGGAACGTACCGAATCCAGGTCACCACGCTGAGTTCGTCTGGAGACTGTGAGGCCCGGGAGAGCAGCGCCGACACCGGCTTCACCTTCTACCTCAGTGAGTCTCTGGAGAACCGGCAGGTTCGGAAACAATATGGCTGCTTAAACCTTTTTGTTTCATTTTCACAACTTTCAGCAGACGCGTTAACTCTGAGCGATCCTCCTGGATCGTCATTGATTTGTTCAGGGTGTTAAAGGTTCTGTTTGGATCTACTGTGGTTCTGGTCCTGATGGGTCCGTGTGAATCCATCCAGGTCCCAGCGGCGAGCTGTTGGAGGAGCTGCGTGAGCGTCCTCAGGGCGTCAGCGTCAGGCTGCTGGACTCCAGCACCGCCGCCGTTTCCTGGGCTCCGTCCCCTCAGAGCCACAACGGCAGCCTGGTGTCGGTGGTGTCCACCACTTGCCTGAAGCCCAGCCTGAGCCAGAGGATGGAGAACGCCTACTGCAGCGAGGTACCACTGGCCCGCCGGGCCAAACAGACACACAGAACTGCCTCGTCTGGTTGCCGTTGTTTCCTTACCCCCAGTCTCTCCTGAAGCTTGTCGGCCTCGGGCTCAGAGTTACTGAACTTTTCTGTTTTCACAGGAGAACTCGACCAGTGACATCATCAGCAACCTGACGCCCGGCGCCCAATACCGCGTGGTCGTCTACCACACCAACGGCCCTCTGACCAGCCCGCCGTCCGAACCAGTCATCATTGACATCGGTGAGTTTCCCTCCTACTTCCTGTTGGGCTGGTCAGGCTGTTTCCTGTGTCCTTGCTGACTGACCAAGTGTGTTTGGCTCAGAGCCCACAGGTGTGCGGGAGCTGGCGGTGTACCCGCTGGGCCCCACGGCGGTGGTCCTCAGCTGGCAGCGGCCGTACCATGTGGCCTTCAGGAAGTACATCCTGCAGACGTTCTTCTTCAACCCCGTCACGTTGGCGTCCGAGTGGACCACCTACTACGAGATTGCTGCCACCGCCTCCGTCATCGCTACCGTGGTAACCGCCGTCTCCGGATGGTCGGCACTTAGTGCTGCTGGCGGCTGCTGATCCAGTTCTGGTTCTGTTTGTCCCCAGAGAGTGACCGACCTGCTGCCCGCCTGGTACTACAACTTCAGGGTTTCCATGGTAACCTGGGGCGACCCGCCGCTCACCTGCTGCGACAGCTCTACGGTCAGCTTCGTGACAGGTATGGACCAGAACCGGTTACCGGAACCAGTTACCGGGTCTTGAACCAGCTGTTGGATCCAGAATCACTGTTCTGGTCCAGTTGGAGGTTCTGTCTAACCAGGCCTGTTCCCAGCTCCGGAGGCGCCCCACATCTCGTTGGTGGATTACTCCCAGGGGGTTCTGGTGGTCCGGTGGACCTACGGCGAGCTCTTCATCGACCTGAGCCACTCCAGGATGCTGCACTGGCAGGTGGAGGCTGTGGGCAAGAAGGGGCCACAGAGGAGATACTCAGTAGACGTAAGGAACCCGGTTCTGGTTCTGACTGGGCGGCTTGGACATCCGTAGCGTCCGTCTGAGTTGGTTCTGTTTCCCAGGTGACCCGGAACGCGATGCAGGCCAGCCTGCCGCTGCCGCCGGGAGACATCTACAACCTGACGGTGACAGCGTGCACGGAGCGCAGCAGGAACACGTCTGTTCCCAGCATCATCAAACTGGGTCAGAACCGGATCAGAACACACACACGTTGCAGAAGGCTTGATTCTGCCGGCCAGGTCCGGATCCTCAGAACGGATCCGGATGGCAGGAATAAACGTTGATCACAAGAAATAAAATTAATTCATAATAAAGTTCTAAGTAAAACTAACATTGTTTAATTAAAATTTTATGGATGTTAATTATTGTTGCACATTAAACTTCAAACCATTTAAACAAAAGATTGGAATATTTTATTTAGTAATTATTTAATATTTTTATATAAAATAGTTTTATTAATTTTATCTATAAAAATTAATAATGATGACTTCCAACTTAAATTCAAACATTTTTTATTTTACAATTTAAAAAATAATTAAATTAGAAATTCCTTGTTAGTTTTAGTAATTTATTAAAAATGTTAAAGACTCAGCCTGATGGAGAACAATGTCGCCATAAATCTAACGTTTTATTTCAGGAAATCCTAAATCTGATCATTTGAACTTTTTTCTGAAGAAATGTTAAAAACATGAAATCAGGAATAAATGTGAACCTTTGATCTGAGGCAGGTTTGTTGTTGTAGTTCTCCTTTCTGCCACTAGGGGCGCCAGAGAACTCCATGACCTGCTCAAAACAAGCAGCAGTGGACCTACAGATGGCGACTCCCACCTGTCATTCATTCATATCTTTATTCAGGATTTCCTCTGATACATGGAGGGTCAGAATTATACATAAACTGCCTCAACCAATCAGTGAGCAGGATCTGGACCACACCCATTGTGATTGGCTGAAGAGCCCAAATGTCTCCTTCCAGTTGTTGGTGCTGCTTCACATTTCAGCCCACAGCATGGTGCTGCCACCGCCATGTGTGACAGCTGCAGGTAGAGGTTGTGGGCGTGGCTTCGTCCATCCAGATGGGTTCTGCAGGTCCAGGAAGTGGTTCTGGTTCTGCTGCTCCCCTCCAATAACCAAACGGGAAGTAGGTCATCTCTGGCTCAGGCTCAGGATGAAATGTTTTAGTTTCAGTTTTTTAGCTCAGAGGTTCTGCTGGGTTCTGCCCGTCCAGCGCTGCGCATTCGGACTTGTCTGTGAAAGTGAAACAGAAACTGGCCGGGTCCACTTCCTCTTCTGGCATCTTTAAGTGGGGCCGCTCAGAGGAAGTGGCGGCGGTCCGGTTCAGCCCGGTTCAGCCCAGCTGATGGAGTTTTTGTCCCGCAGAACCGGCCCCTCCCCGCCTGTTGCTCGCCGTCAACGCTACGCACTCGTCCATCACGCTGCTGTGGAGCGAGGACGGCGTGGTGGACTACTACCAGGTTCTGTGCCGACCCAACTGGGCCAGCAAGGAGCTGAAGGTAAGCCCGCCTCACACTGGATCTGGGTTCAGGAGTGGGAGGGCTTCTGCTGCCGAGCGGACCCAGAGCCAGAACCAGCAGAAAGAGAAGCTGAGTGTTAAAATGGGGAAGAGATTTTATCGTCAATATTTTTTTGTTTTTTCTGATTTTCTTTATTTATCATCAAGTTTCCCCACAGAACCACAAATCTAGTTCTGATCCGAACCAATTTCTATCACATGTAATTTTTTTTTAGTTTTCTTCTTTTTTATGGTTAAAATTTTTTAACTGAATGTATTCTGTCAGATTTATTTACTGTTTTAAATAAATCTGACTAAAAACTGGATTTTTAGTTATTCTTGTTTCCATCAGAATTTACTGAAAAGTTCTGATGCTCATCTGATCCGGAACCGTTTGACCTCGGCCCATCTGGTCCAGAATAATAATCTGGACCACAGTAATCCTCAGGCCCTGGTTCTGGTTCTGAAATTCCCTCCAAGAGTTTTTGATGTGTTCTGGAACCAGATGATGGACCACAGTGCAACTGCCTGTCCTGGTTCTGCTGCCTGACCCGATTCTGGTCCAGAAGCTGAAGGTTCTCCAGAACTTCCTGGTGAACTGGATGGATATGAGCAGAACCTGGATCAGTTGTCAGGAGGATCTCTGTGGTTCTGGTTCTGACCTGTCAGGCTCTCTGGATCAGAACCATTTGCCCAAGTTCAGTCAGAAGGCTCACACTGAGCATGCTCAGACCAATGGGTTGTGGTTCTGTTCTGACGTGTGGCTCCCCCTGCAGGCCGGAGAGCCCATCACCTCCACCGCTCAGGTTCTGACCGTTTCGGGTCTGGTTCCGTCGTCCAGCTACAACTGCAGCGTGACGAGCTTCAGCTACAGCTCAGCCAGCCGGCCGGCCCGCATCACCGTCACCACTGCAGGTTGGGGGCACTGTGGAGACCTTAAACATGTTTTAACCAGATCAACACAAGTAGTGTAAAAATCTGAAAGGTGTGGCAGGCTTTTTATTCTGCTTTCCTCTGAATGCAGTCTCACTGAAGCGGTTCTGGTCTCAGAGGTTCTGGCTCCTGCAGGTTTCACCAACTCAAACTTAAGGCTTTTTAAGACCAAAACGAATGAGATTTAAGACCTGCATTATTAAAACATGTTTAATAGAGTAAAGTTGCTGAGCTTCGCTCCACACAGTGAATGCAGGTTGACTTCGTAAGACAAACATCGCCCAGCAACTGATGATAAATGTACTTTTACCCTAAAAAACAAGCTAGCTAGAGTATATTAGCAGCTAGTTAGCATTAGCATCATCCGCCTTGAGATGTATGCATTTGCCTTAAACAAAAATCCTGCTAGAAAAATAAACTACAAGAGATGAAACGGTGCTGCCACCAGAAAATGGTAAACATTTTTAAGACCAACTTCTATTTTAATTAAATGAATTCAAGTCGATTTTAGTTTTTTTTTCCTGATCATGTTGAGATGAGTTTCATCGACCTGCTGCAGATTAACCAACACTTCTAAACTGAAATATCTTTAAGGGAATTAGATTCAAACAGGAAGTTATAAATAAAGACTTCCTGTCATCTTCAGTTTGCGGAACTAGAATTTAAATAACTGATGACCATGTCTTCCCTGACATTAAATCCACTTCCTGCTGGACTTCCTGTGTGATTCATGGGCCTGATGATCTCACTGAGAATTATTCCTGCATTTGTTTAAATTCGCCTCATTAAAGCCAGCAGGAGGCTTTTATCGTGAAGGTGTTGAATAGGAAGAGCAGTGTAGGCTCCGTCTTCTGATAATGTAACTGTGTGTGTGTGTGTGTGTGTGTGTGTGTGTGTGTGTGTGTGTGTGTGTGTGCGCGCGCGTCTGCAGCCAAAGAGATGAACCCGAGCATGGCGGCCATCTCGGCGCTGGCCGTGCTGAGCCTCCTGCTCATCAGCCTTCTCGTCCTCTTCCTGCTCGTCCTCCGCAAGAAACACTTGGAGATGACCAGGTGAGTCTCCGCATCAGCGCCGTCACCATGGCAACAGGAGGCAGACCTGTTCATCCTGAGAACCCTAATCCTAAATGTTGAAATGTTCAGAAAACAGGATTTATTAAAATACCAACAACATCAACAGAATGACAATAATAATTATAAAAATAATAATAATAATAATCTGATGTCCATCTGGTGTCTAAACTGGAAGGGAGCTTCTGCTAGAATTTTCCCTTTTAATAATTACAACAAAAACTTTTATTTTTGTCTACTAAATCAACTATTAACGCAATATTTTAATTAAGCTGTTGAATTTCTGTATAAAGCAGAAATGATTGTAGATTTAAAACCAAAACCTTTTCCAGGTTTGTCAGATTGAAAACATAAACAGCAAAGCATAACTGAACGTTTTCATCTTTTTCTAGATTTGTTCTTGTGTGAATTTGGCTCATTTCTGCTTTATTTTTCCAACTTTATTAAATGTTTGTGGCCAATTCTGCATTTTATTAGAAGCCACTGGAAGTTTTTAGTCCTGATTATTAATAAATTAAATTAAATTAAATAAAAAACCGGGATGACTTAATTAAATACTTTTAATTTCTGTAGGATTTTGCTATCATTTGTTTTGTTGTGATTTTTCTTTATTTCTACTTTTTTTTACTTGGGTGTAGATTTAAGTCTCTTTGGGTTAGTAAAGATTTTGTTTCTGTATTTATAGTTTTATTTTTGGTGTTTTATATTTTATTTTAGTTTCTGTTTTGGTCGCTCTGGGTTTTTATTTTTTTGTCTTTTGTTTCATGTCATTTTTTAACTTCCTTATTTAGTGAAAAAATAAAATGAAGTGAAAATAATTGTGTTGCGTAACGTGGTTTGAATTGAGCACATAGAAGCTGATTTTCCGTTATTCTTCACTTCCTGCTGACTTCCTGTTTTTCCGTGACTTCCTGTCTGATCCCGTCGCTTCGTGTTGCAGGAACTGCAGCGCCGAGACCTTCGTTAACTTCGCCTCGTTTGAGCGAGACGGGAAGCTTCCCTACAACTGGTACGCTTCTCTTCTTCTTCTGCTGCTGCTGCAGGCGGTTGGGTTGCCGTTGGCGACGGGCCGCCGCAGCATCACTTCCTCATTTCACAGCTGCACACACCCAACAGGAAGCAGCCCAGTGGAGGGACAGATTGATGAGGCAGATTAGGATGTGAACTTGCACCTGCAGCTTTAATGTTGTGTGTAGCCCTTTAAGACGACGAAGGCGACGATAATGATGATGATGATAGATGCTGTTTGTTGAAGATGAAGGCTCGGGTCTAATCTGCAGCTTTAAGAGCCAGTTGTTCTTTCAAATACCTAAAAACAGAAATGAGAGCAGTCCATTAGTTATCTTTTCAAAATAAAAGCCTCTGAGTCGGTGCTGTGGCTGAAGGTTCTGGTTCTGGTTCTGATGGTTAATATAAGAGCTGAAAGGCAGTCAGTGAAGGCAGAACACCATCACTAAACATTTCATCAGCGTGTCGTGCTCTTATTGTGAAGGGCAGCTGTGTTTCTGTGAGGAAGAGGAGGACGAAGGTGATTTCAGTCAGAACCAGCCAAGGACTGGATGGGTCCCATTGGATCTGTTCCAGAGAGCCAACCAACATTTACTTGAACTATTCCACAGTAATGCTGATTCGGGTTTTCTGGTTCTGGTTGACGGTTTCACTCCCAGTCTGCCTCTGCTGCTTTATGACGCCCCTCCCCCCCTCGTTGCTGAGCTCAGCGGTGATGTCATGGCTGTTCAGTGAGGCAGCAATGCTTTAACTCTGCACTAATTGAAGCCTCTTTACTAATGTAGCTCCATGTTTTGTCCTCCCTGTCGCCCTCTGGTGTCTGTTCTCTTTATTTTCTCTTTTTGTGTCTGTTTATTTGAACCTTCAGGCGAAGAAGCCTCTTTGCCTTTCTTACCCTCCTGCCATCCTGCCTTTGGACTGACTATCTTTTGGCTTTTTATATTAATCCGTGGTAAGTAAGCGCCTGCTGCACTTTGGGGCATGTTCACCCGCCACAGTCCATCGCTCACAGTTTGAACTCAGAGACGCTCAGATCAGCCTGGTGTGTGTTAATTCTTCCACAGTCTCTTGGAGTCCCTCAGAGCTCTGAACCAGGAACTGGGTTGTCCTCTGTGAACGGAGGAAATGAACTCCATGGTGTTCATCAGGGCTGCATTCTTGGCCCTCAAACACATTTATCCAGAAGTTTTTACTGTTTGCTTTTGCTTCATGGAAACCATTGAAACAGCAGGAGTTTACTTTTCTCTGCTGATCAGTTTTCTCAAATAAAAACAAACTTTTTTATATAATTGTAACTTTATAAATTGGTGATTTGGATGTTTTGGCCATTTTCAACAGATTTTTCAAGAGAAAAGTTTAAATAACCTGAAGTTTTATCATTATTTCTTTCATTTGGCTTTTTTAAGACCAGCAGAAACGACTTCATGACGTGAGCCAGTGCGTTCCTGTTGGATCGTTTGCTCAGTATTTCATGATTTTCTGAAAATATCATGTAAATCCTGATATTTTTGTGGCTGTTCAGACACACCAGACTCTGCAGCGTCGACATTCCTCCCTCTGGAAAGTGTTAGCATCGCGCTGAACTGTGGCGGATCGTTCCGACACGGCGGACGTCCGCAGCATGATGCTGACTCTGCTTCGCCGCATGCCGTCAGTCACTCAGTAGCTCAGGCTCTGTAGATATGCATGATCCTGGTTTCTTGCGAATCCAGAGGCATTTCAAAGTAAAAGCATGAATGGCTTAGAGTAAAGTCCAGCCTGATGGAGCCGGTGCCAGGCAGGTAATGGGTTCGGGTTCGGCCGTCTGCATGGTGGTGATCTCATGTTTGGCTTCTTCTCTGAAAGGTATCTGGAAGCCTGTGGCTGAAAAAAACGTTTCTTCAAGAAAGAAATTATTTTCTCATATTTTGTTCTGGTGAAACATTTCACCGACTTGTTACCGTGATAATTAAACTTTTTTTATGAACTAAAATATAGCTAGAAAGTATAGATTTAAAATTCTGTTTGTAAAAATCAAAGAAAACAAATCTGTTCCCAAATTCAACTTTTTAGTATAAATGAAAGTGTTTTATGATGTAAAAGCAGACAGATGGAAACTTGCAGCCACAGGCTTCCTGCCTGTGTTTCTACCGTATTTCCTCTAATAGAGGGGATTATCCCACAAATACATCAGATTTTTCA
>NW_015115810.1:0-22349 GCF_001443285.1 Poecilia latipinna
GTGAGCGTCGGTGTGCTAATGCAGATTACCTGAGCAGTCAGGTGAGCGGATGTGGGCGGGACCTCCGATTTGCCCTGGTTTCATTGGTTGAAGATCAGATCAGATCTCAGATCAGGGGATTCTGGGTAAAACCAGACGGTGAACGTTGAACTCAGTCAGGTGATGAAGTGTGGGAGTGATCTCCATTTCCTGTTACTGCATTTAACTTCCTGTCCTGCAGCCTGTCACAATAAAACTCCATCTGATGGTTTGTTAAATCTGCAGGATTTCCAGTCTGATCAGGATTTTCACATTCTTCTGGATTTTTTACGCTAAAAAGACACAAAATTAAATGTTAAATTTGCTGAACCAGTAAAACGATAAATAAATATCTATATACTCTTTGCATTAAACTTGTCTCTTCGTCTTTCTTATGGGGATTAATTAAATTTCTTAGAATCAAGATTTGGATAAGTATATATGGGTTAGGGTAACCTTAACCCTATTTTATTTTCTAATTGTTAAAATTTACTTAACTAACATAACTTGACTTTAAATCAAGAAAATAAATGTAGTTTTTTTTAAATCAATATATGCATTTCTGTATCATTTTATACATAAAATTGATAAATACCAAATTTATCACTTTTATGTTTTATTTGACCTTTTATATTTTATTTTGTGATCTATTTTTAACCACATATTTATTTCTGAATATTTTTCTTCTTCCTGCATTTATTTATTTGTGCATCATATCCTTATATAAACCATCTTCTACATTTATTTTATGTTTTATAGATGCATATTTGGCTTTTAATTTAAATTTTACTGTATGAAGTGATTTATTCATGAAAATATCAAGAAAATATTGTAAATATAAATGTCTGGAATTAAAAACAATCACTATTGTGTCAATATTATCACTAGTTGATTTTACAAAACAATTTGAAAAGATTAAAAATAAAAATGCTGGAATGAATGATGGGGAGATAAATGCGTAAATATGACTGAAAACTGAGGAACAAATAAATAAATATGGGTTTTACCACTAAGGTCATTTTAGATGGAACATATTTATATATTTTTGTCTTGTATGGCAGCACCTGGTCCTTCATGTTTACTCATGTTACAGATTATTTTTCTTTCATTTCTTCCCCCAGTTTTAAAATAATTATTAATCATAATCGGTTCGGCCGCCCAGGGCCGCGTCCAGCCTCCCGCCGCCTCTGGTCGGACCTGCCGGACCTTCAGCAGGTTGTGACGTTTCGCTTCAGTATCAATGACATCATCACCACCAACAAGCTGCGTCCTCGTGTCAACAGTGAGGTGACGTAATGCCAAGCTGAGCTTCATTGACGAGTCACGTGACTCCAGCTGGGAGTTTCACTGATAATGAAGATATCAATAGTTTTATTGATGGAGACGCTCTGTGTTTGTCCTGTTGAACGAGATGCGGGACGTAAATTAGAGCGCCGACTGTGGAGACCGGAAGTGTGACTGTCTTCACAATAAGAGCACAGATCCATTCATATCGACCTACAGCTCAAACAACCTACAAGCTTGACTCTGGTTTTCTTTTCTTTCTTTCTCTCTCTTTTTTTTTACAAACAGAAACGTTGAAAATAAATAAACTTCTAGGAGCTCCTCTTTCAGTCTGCAAGACATTTAAACACATAATATGAAAAAAATATATGGGACATAAAAGTATGTCAATGAAATAATTAGTAAACTAAGAAATGTAACAAAATGATCAAAATCAGATGTATGAAATATGTCGCTGCTGTGTTTTAGTGTTTAAATACAATAATTTTTTGAAGAATTTGAATTCATGTGGAACAGCAACTTTTAATTTCCCTTTGGGATCGTTGGGA
This sequence comes from Poecilia latipinna, assembly GCF_001443285.1. Lineage (NCBI taxonomy): Eukaryota > Metazoa > Chordata > Actinopteri > Cyprinodontiformes > Poeciliidae > Poecilia > Poecilia latipinna. The sequence continues at coordinate 1,851 of NW_015115810.1, forward strand.
ATTATTTCAATAATTTTTTAAAATGTTTAGTTAATTTTGTTTAATTAAATTAGTTTTTCGTTTAATAGAATACATACAAGCTATTTGATAAAATTAATATATTTAATAAAGTATATTTTATCTGTGATGGACAGGTGACCTGTCCAGGTGACCTGTCCAGGTGACCTGTCCAGGTGACCTGTCCAGGTGACCTGCCTCTTCCTGGAGAGGCACCAGCACCGCCTGACCACCAGGGACAAGGGCGTAAGAAAACGGATGGATGGATATTTTATAAAGTAAAATATACTATCTTAAAATATATCATTAGTGATGCATTTTATCCGTTATTTAGTGATAATGGGATTTATCACTAAACAGATTAATTCTTTTCTTTAATATTCTTGTTTTATTATTTTTGCCACAATTAATTTTCCATTATCATTTTTAATTTACCTTTAAATACATACATTAAAATTATCCTAAATAATAAAACATCTCGTATGTAATGAAAATGCATAATTGTGGGCAGTCTTTTAATTTGAAGGCCGCGTTGGGGCTCTTCCGGTGTCGTAGGCGCTAACGCGGTGCGTCTTGACGCAGCGGGTTGCCGCTGGTGCGTCAGGAGGAGACGGGCGGAGAGATGCCATAACAGCAGCAGCATCAGGACCAGAGAGCGAACCCCCAGCAGAGACCCGAACCTCGTCCGAGCTCCGGCCCTGCGGGTCGCCTCCCATGCTCCACCCGCCCCGCAGTGCGGCAGTGCGGGATCCTAACGCAGGACAGCGGCGGGGAGCGGCGGCATCTGGAGCGGAGGTAAGAGGAGGAAGAGGAGGACAGGGCGTGGAGGAGGGGGGGCTGGGACCGGACTGTCTGGGATGACTGCAGCCGGAGGCGGCGCATCCCGGCCGGGCCGCCGCAGATCAGAGCCCGCGGCCCGCTGGGAGGAGCTGGACCAGCCGCTCGGATCCTACGGCGGCCGCGCGTGCGCGTTTGCGTGGCTCAGTTGAAATGATGATGTTGATGATGATGATGATGTGACAGATATGAGCAGACAGCGCTGCCAGGTTGCATCCAGTCAGGTTCAGGAAGGTCACGTGGTGTGACGTATGACAGGTTAGTTTCCGCTCAGTTCTTAAAGCTCCGCTGATGGTTGAGGCGCAGAAACCTGGATGATTCTTTAAATCACCGGAACAGAGTCAAGGCTTTATTGGGCCTCTGGTATTTTAATCAGGACTTTGACTAGGCCATTGTAACAGTTTGACCCTTTTTTGGCCATTTTGTTTAGGATCAGCTGCTGTGTTTGGGTTGGTGGTTCTGGTGATGATCTGGTCTGGTTTGGACCCAGAACCAGCTGGAGCTCATGGTCCAGTCAGCAGCTCCACTCAGATCCTCACAGAACCAAAACGGATCCAACTCAGTCCGTTCAGATCGCGGACCTGGAGCGTTTCAGAACCAAAGGGGCGTGGCCTAAAGCTGTAAATCAATCAATCCAGAGTGTTAAATACAAACCTGTTACAATCTGCAGCAGATTAAACGTGTTTCTGAAACCAATCGGACCTCAGAGGACGATTCTATGGTTCGGTCTGTGATCCCGGTGGGTCGACTTGAACCCGCCCGTCCGGGTCGGACCGTCAGTGGAGCGAAACTGTTTTTATCGATGACAGCGTGGGTTCAGGATCCCTGCTGCAGGATGTAGTTCAGGCTGTTTGTGGGTGTGGCCTCCATTTCCCAGGATGCACTGCGGTTTGTCGGCAGGCCTGTGAAGATGAGCGTGACGTCATGGTTCCTGGTGAGCAGCTCCGGCACGCGGCACCGCCTCCCCAAGGAGATGATCTTCGTCGGCCGCGAGGACTGCGAGCTCATGCTGCAGGTGAGGAGGCATCCAACCATCCAACTGTACATCCAACCATATAGCCAACCATAGAGCCATACATCCAACCATCCTTCCTTCAATTTTCTCCTCTTCCTCTCTTCTCTTCGTCTCTTTGTTCTTCCTCCATTATTTTTCACCTTCATCACTTGTTCCTTGTAAAACTCGTCGTCGTCTTTTATCTCGTCTCCTTTAAACTCACTGATTAATAGTGTGTGTGTGTGTGTGTGTGTGTGTGTGTGTGAACAGTCGCGCAGCGTGGACAAGCAGCACGCCGTCATCAACTACAACCCAACAACCGACGAACACCTGGTGAAAGACCTGGGCAGCCTGAATGGGGTGAGACACACACACACACACACACACACACACACACACACACACACGTTTCTCTAAGCATGCCCCGCCACCCTGTGACATCACAGCTCTCCACCAATCAGCTGCAAGAACACATTGGAGTCGATTGATATCAAATCTGATGATTTTCTAGAGTTTTTGATAATTTTTATTGAATATTTTGTAGTTTATTAATAAACTGGATCAGAGATCAAATCTGATCTGATTTCTCATTTTTCCTGCAGACATTTGTGAACGACCTGCGGATCCCTGATCAGACCTACATCACACTCAAACTGTCCGACATCATTCGCTTCGGATACGATATCCTTCCCTGTGTGTGTGTGTGTGTGTGTGTGTGTGTGTGTGTGTGTGTGTGTGTGTTCACTGATCCTGTTCATGCAGATTTAGTTTTTCCTGAGCCGCCTCTGCACATTCTCACGTCTACGTTCTGGAGAAAAGTCAACACAAAGTCCCAGAGGAGGCGCTGAAGGTCAGGTCACATTTCAAGCTGCTGGCTGGAGCGTTGTGCACGAATCTAGTTTATTATTTCATCAACTTTCAAGTGGATTGATGTAAATTTGATCCAGAACACAAAAAGCATCAGATTCTGAAAGACCAGTGCCGTTTGGGACAGCGTTGTTAAAACAGGAAGTGATTTTGATGCAGAAGAAAAAGAAAATGGCTTCCTGCTCTGCTACTGCAGATTTCTTCTCTTTTATCTTGTTTAGTGAATTGTTACAGATTCTTTTAATGTATAAAATAAAGTAAAAGCATGCTTTTATTCAGAATACCAACAATATGAAATTAAAACATTCAAACAGAAGCAGGTTCTTTAAGGACAGCCAGGCATGTTGGGTGATGTAGTTTTATTCAATAAGTGGAAAAAACAGAAAGTATTAACTTATTAACTCATGCAGCAGGTCAAATGTGAACAGCTGCAGCTGTCAGAGCGTTTGAATCTCAGACAGTTTCTCCTCTTCGTTTCTCTTCTGGATTTTTCCTGGTTCTGTTTTTCCTGACTGACTTTGTGCTTACGGGTCGCCGGGTGAGAACTTTGAGCTCAAACAAACGTTTTTGTTTTGACAGCATGAGAAGTACAGCAGTCAGCTGCAGATGAGCCTGAAGGCTGCAGAGGGGAGGAAGAGCGATGAAGAGGAGGGACAGCGAGGCGACAAAACGACGAGCACAAAGAGCATCACACAAGGTACGAACCCGAAACCGAGAGAGGAACCCGGCTGGTCCGGTCAGCTGGCCAGGAGCTGCTGCTGACTCAGGGATTTTCTGATGACCTGGTGCACATTTTACATTTTGCTAATCTGCAGTTTTAGTTCATCTCCAACATAACAGATTATGACAACAGGAACTTTGTTGCCGTCTTTTCCTTCTACCTGGAGACTTGTTCTTGTTTCGGGACTCTGGACTGGTTCCCTCCAAACATCTGTCCCATAAACAAATACTGACTCACTGTCTGGCCTTAGATAATCTGCTAATAGCAGAGTTAATGTTTCACTTTCTGCTTTTGCAAACTTTACAAACATTTAGCACACTTAGCTTCCTGTGAAGAATTTTTTCCAGATAAAATGTAAAGCACTAATTTATTTGGCTGTTTGGTAAACTTTTATTTTGAGCAAAGTTCATCATCTGTGTTGAAATTTTGGTTATCAACTGGTAAGGATTTGTAATATTTATATTCATGCTCTTATTTTGAAATGGGTGAAGACTGTACACATCAGTTCTGTTTCCTCTCTTCATATTCTCTTTTTATCATGAATTCTATCGAGCAAATGGTAAATATGCAACAAATGAATGAATGATATTTTAATGGTCTCACTATGGTGTCTTGTACCAAAACTAACCATCAGCCAAACTCTTTTCACAAGAGTCAGGATTAATTAGTTCTTCCTTTATTTCCATGTAGAATGGAGTGAAACTGCCAAAACACAAATAACTCAGGATGAGCTCAGAGCAGCAAACAGTTAGCGGTACCCCCCATGGTTACTTGGATGTAGACAGGAATGTGTTTCCAGAACCATCTTTTGGTAAATGTGTGTGTTTCTGACAGAAACCCCGGTGAGTCGGCCCACGCCTCTGTATGGCCAGCCCTCCTGGTGGGGAGAGGAGGATTATGGGAGTAAAGTCCAAGGCAGTGACGAGCCTCATTCAGGTAGATGGTTGTTCATCAAACATCTGGAGGATTCGTACTTGTGTCTCATCAGCTGTTGTGTCTATAAACCAGATTTTCCTGGCTCTCTCTCCGACGCCCAACCAAAGACCATCTTCCCTTCCTACCACCGCGAGCCCAGCTACTTCGAGATTCCCACCAAGGACTTCCAGCACCAGAAAACCTCAGAGGCGGAGCTCCATGAGATCCCCACCAAGGACACGGACGCCCCCAACGCCCCGCCCTCCCCGCCAACCCCGACCCCGCCCGTCGTGCAGAGCCACGCCTCCTTCACCATCGAATTTGACGACTGCATGCCTGGCAAGATCAAGATCAAAGACCACGTCACCAAGTTCTCGACTCGCCAGAGGAAGGGTCAGGCGCCCCCCGCCAAGACCGCCACCACCACTGCACCCGTAGAGATGATGTCAGCGCAGAGCAAGGTGGCTGATTGGTTGGTCCACAGTGATGTCAGCATGATGAGGAGGCATCCGCCATGCGAGGACGTCTACAGCACCAAGAGTGACCTTGCCATGAACATCAAGACCCTAAAAGGTCAGAGAGGTTGCTTTGGTATTACTATGATGCTGTAAAATATTATGACCACCTGTACAAAGTTCCTTCTTCACCAAACGAAAACAAAAATGGAGTAGCATCAGATTTTAGCGGTTGGAGGATTTCTCTTTAGTCTTTGGCTAAAGTCCAGAAGCCATTTCTCCTGCTAGCACTAGGCTAGCACATTCGTTTTGGTTGTATTTACCCAGAATGCCCTGCGCTGTAGTCCACTTCCTGCTTTTGGAGCGCTCTCTGGTTCACTTGGTATTCACATATGCATTCAAACCAAACCAGAGTTCACTTCAACTGAACCCAGACCAAGGTTTGTATCCTGGTGTTTGGCTTTTGGTTGATTGCGCATTTAAACCTCCCCAAACGAACTGGACTTTCTAGATAAACACACTAGAGTTTGATTAAAGAGAACTGGTGGGCATGCACCCTTAAACATAAAAGTGTATTGATCAGATTATTCTTTTACCAGGTCATCATCATGAGGATGGAACCCAGAGTGACTCTGAAGACCCGGTTCTCAAAGCCAAAAGTAAATCCCAGCACTCTGTCCAGTCAGAGCAGCCTGATAAACCTCAGCAGACTTTCCAGTCCAGTCAGCAGCCGGTTCCAGCACAGAAACTCCACCATGTGCTGCAGTACTCTCCGCCCAGACAGGCCCCTGCCTCAGCTGTGGCCCCTGATCAGCCCCTGTCCCAGAGCCCTCCCCAGCCACCGTCGCCCACAGAAATGTCCAAACAGGGACTGTCTGAGCACCTCACCCAGCAGGCCTTCATCATCGAGTTCTTTGACGACAACCCGCGCAAGAAGCGTTCACAGTCCTTCACCCACAACCCCGCTCACGGCGACTCTTACTCCACCCTCAAGGCCAAGATGGAGCGACGGAAAGGCGGCGAGAGGCCGGCATCGATGCATGGACACATCCCTCCCACTCAGCAAGTGACGGTTCCCCTGAAGGGTCAGGGCCACAGTGGCCCTCAGAGGTCAAGCTCTCTAAAGCGGGAGAAGACAGAAGGGGAGGCAGGTTCATCAGGCTCCTCCTCTCGCTCTTCATCAGGCATCATCATCAGACCTTTTGGCAGTGTTGGGAAGAAGTCAAAGCTTGCCCAGGAGTTTGCTGCAGAGTTCCTGAAGGACTCTGGTCAGAAGGATTCCTCCCCAACCAGAGACAAAGTCTCTCCTCCACCGATGTCTGCCCCACCAGTGATGGTTTCGCCCCCTCATGCCCAGATCCCTTCCCCACAGGAACCTCCAGCACTTTCTTCAGTTTCCTACCCCTCATCCCCGTTACAACCTCCAGTAGCCTCAAAGTCCTTCAAACCAGCCACTGGTCCAGCCCAGGTGGCTCCTCTGGGCCAACCATCTGGACCACACATGTCCCCCATGTTGTCTTTGGGAGTCCATGGGGGAGACCCCAAAATTTCCCAGAGGATTGTGAGGAATGAGGAAGATGACAGCCTGAGTGATGCCGGGACTTACACCATAGAGACCGAGTCGCAAGACAAGGAGGTGGAGGAAGCCCGCAACATGATTGATCAGGTGAAGTGACCATCAGTCAACACATAAGTATGAACTGTATATTTCTTAACTTTATGAAAACAGGTTTAATTGTAACAACTGATGCATGAAACTTCTTGTCCTTCTTGCTTTTTCCTCCTGTGTGGTCACACCACTGTCTCATGCATGCCCTGTGCCAAACAGGTGTTTGGCGTCCTTGACTCTCCAGAGTACAGTGACGCGACCACAGGAGTCTATAGACCGGTCATACATGAAGGCAAAGATGAGCACCATACCTTGCCTGGTGATGGTACCAGTGTGGACCTATTGCATGGCTTTATCCCAGCAGCTGTCAGTGCCCCCCCAACAGGTCCCATGCAGGTAACACTGGAAAAGACCCAGGACAAATGTTGGAGCATGTTGTTGTCCAAGTGCATGCACACTGGTGTTTGTGCTCCATTCCTCATGTTACCAATTTCTTTCTGCCCAGTCTTGGTTGGTTCTTTGTTATCCTGGTGTTTGGCCTTGTTGTTCATTACTGTTTGTGTTCTAGGTTCAGATTCACGCAGCCGATCTTGAAGGACCTAAATGGGTTTCTCGGTGGGCCAGTCTGGCTGACAGCTATGCTGAACCTGGTTCTACTCCTCCTCAAGGGGAATGTCTTGAAGGTACTCAACATTTTATCTCATTAATTAAACAAAAACAAGTATATAATGTAAAGGGCTGTGGATTAAAATACACAAATCTATTCAAAAATGAGTCTGTAACATAAAGAAAAGTATAAAAATTGAAGGATAATAGTGACCCAAGTTGAGCTAACAAGATGTTGTTTTACAGATTTGCGTTACATGAGTCAGTCAGTGGGAAGCTACAGCTATGACACCTCAGAGTCAGAGACGAGCCACAGCTCCAGGACCAGAAGGCTGCTGCCTCAGGTTCCTCCAGACAAGGTGGAAAGTGTCACTCCAAGCATCCTGATACGGCATGAATCCTACCAAGGTCATAAATCTGTGGATAGAGTTTACGTTCCTCCCTGTTCCCAAGACTCCACCCAGCACCTAGCCATTCAGGATGACGTGGACCCAGACAGTCTCAGCGATGCCAGTCGCTCTGAGGATGGACCCGCTCTGGTTAATGCAAAGAAAATTGATGTAATTACCGGAAATGTGTCCCCAGTTGCTCCCGGCTATCAGTTTAAAGTTCAGGAGAAAGTTTCTCCAACCAACAAATCCACCTTCTTCTACATTGGTGCCGAGGATCAACCAGGCAAGCCTGAACAGGCCCGAAGCCCCGTACAGGGTGAGAGGACTCGAGAACCTCCGGCTAAAACTCCTCCAACAACAGTCTTGATCCGTCACTTGAGTGGACATGAACCCAGAAGGACAGGCGTCAAACCCAACAACTCTGCTCCAAATCTCCAAACACAAGACAAAGACTCTGTTCCTACAAAAGACAGCTACATCGTCCGTCAAGAAAGTTTCACCAAAGATCGACCCAGTGACACCGTCCAGATGAAGAAGCTTCCCCACATCTCCAGCCACCCTTCCATTAGAGATATGGAACAGAGCATCCAGGAAACACAGCCCTTCCTTCAGGAGTCAGAGGGAGCGCTGTCCTCTCTGGACACCAAGATTCCTTCTTCTGGTTCTGGTCGTAGCTCAAAGAAAGAGGGTTCCTCCACCCACATGGATGATTCTCTCTCTGGTGAGTCAGATGTGGATACAGCTAGCACCGTGAGTCAGGTGAGTAGCAAAAATGCTCCTGTTAACTCCACGTCTAAAAAGCGACCTGCCATAAGCAGCCTTCAGAAGGAGAAGTCCTCTTCTAGCCCGTCTATCCAAGAAAAGGGTCGACAGCTAAGTGCTCGAGAGCGGCTTTCTGAGAAACGACGCACACAGACAACAACTGACGTGCCAAGCAAGGCAGAGGCAACAAAGCGTTTCCAGATGCGCCGCAGTACAGGAAACCGTGGTTCTCTGGATTTATCCGAAGGTCAACAAGGTACTGCACCTAACTGGACTGAAACTACTTCATCTGATCACGAAATTTCACATCCCTCCAGCCGTACCAAGAAAGTTATTGCCCCTCTACAGAAAGAGGACAATGGAAAGACACCTAAGTCAGCAGCTCAACAGGTTTTAACTCGTTCTAACAGCCTGTCAGCACCAAGGCCAACTCGAGCGTCCATGCTGCGACGCGCCCGCCTCGGTGACGCCTCAGACAATGAGGGCACAGAGACCGATCGGACCTCCCAGAACTCTGATCATATTTCCGCACCCCCTAAAGCTGAAGGTAAGAAGCTGTCCAGGCTGGACATCTTGGCGATGCCTAGGAAGAGAACCGGCTCATTTACGACTCCAAGTGACAACGAATCCTCGACAAGTCGGTCTGGCTTCTCTGGTCGCAACAGTGAACCAGGTGTCACAGCAAGGAAGACGTCTGTTGGTGATGCTCGCCAGGCAGCCAGTAAAGGCGGCGGAGCTCCGGTGAAGCAAACACTGTCACGTACCCGATCAAGCGGAGTTAAGCACCCCAGTGGTGGTGAGTCTACCAGGGATCCTCAAATCAGGCCTCCAGGGCCGGTATCCTGCAACATTTAGATGTATCTCTGCTGCAACACGCCTGAGTCACTAAAGAGTTCGTTAGCAGGACACTGAAGAACTGGACAACAAAGTGAGGCAGTGACTCAGCAATTTGATTCAGGTCTGTTGGACCAGGGACACATCTAAAAGTTTCAGGACACCGGCCCCCAAGAACACGAGTTGAGGACCCTTGGTCTATGTGTTGGCTTTTCTGACATGTATTTGCTAGCTTGTGTTGTTGTTTTGCCAAATATGAAGATTTGATTTTGTGATTCTTTTGGATTTGGAGGTTCAGTGTGTGTCCCTTTGTGTCTGTGGCTCAGACCTCGTTATTTAGGCATAGACTTTAACCATCCAAGCAGATAAACAGTTGACGCCTTTTGCTGATTATTTTTCAGGGTTGCGTCGCAAACAGAAGGGCTCAGACTTCTCATCTTCCTCTGAGGAAGAATACGACACAAACACTGGCTTCTCCAAAGCGAAGCGATCCTCTCATTCAATGACCGCTGGCCAATCACAGCGCAGCCAGAGGACAGCTGCTAGCAGAACCAAGTCTGTCTCCCTGGAAACCGAGGAGGACGAGGACCAGAACGACGTCGACCCGTACCAGAACTGGTCGACTCACAGCGCTGAGATTGCCAAGTAAGAGCTCTGCTGCCATCGGCTGCTCTCCTTCATCTCTCAGGCATCCACTGATAGTTTGGTTTGCCTTTCGACTGCAGGCTCAGTCAGGACCTGGCCAAAGATCTGGCCATCTTGGCGAAGGAGATCCATGACGTTGCCGGGGATGGGGATCCTCCTCCCACCACCACCTCCCCTAGTTCAATCCCCAACACGCCAGGCTCCACCATCTCTGCCCGGGAGGAGGTAGGAATCAAACACCCTCCCAACATGGCCACTACCACCATACCATCATGGCCTCCAAAACTGGGAACACGCACATCTATTCATGACCTACAGGGGGCAGTATCAATAACCAGAAGTTCTCTTCTTTCACATTTCTATACATTTTTAAGTCTGGATAAATGTGTCTGATTTTCCAGACACTCCCACAGCCAGTAAAGCTACCTCATCTCATCCCAGTGTTCCCAGTTTAGACGCTCCTGTTTCGGTGTTCCACTCTGGCGCTGGTCCAGTCATGCAGGAAGCTGTTTGTTTGTTTGCAGGTTGATCTGCAGGAGCTTCATTCTGCTTCAGACTCTTACAACCTTTCATATGTTTGTTCTTCTGCAAAGACGCCATGTGTTGCATTTCTCCACGGGGTTCGACCGGCTCAGGTGTCCAACTCTGACTCATCACCCACCCGCCCCCTCCTCCGGTTCCCCCTCCTCCGGTTCCCCCTCCACCGGTTCCCCCTCCACCGATCCTAACACGCCCCTCTAACTGTGTTGGATTGTTCTGCACTTTTGAATTATTGTCATCTCATCCTGTCTTGTGTGTCCAGAGCACCAAGCTGGAGTCAGTCGGTTGGATGAATATTTAGTTCAACCTGAGACTAAACACATCCAACCGAGGTGTTTGTGCCAAATTTACTAATTTAATTTTCTCCAACTGAGCTGATCCCAGCTTAATAAATTCACTGTCATCAAATCTCACCTTGACTAACTATTGATCCTTGCACTGCACTGCTGCACCGCTAACACATAAATCAGTGTATCATCGGCGTAGAGTGAAAGGCACAATCACCTTATTTTACACAGTAGCTTTCCTTCCACGTTCCTGTGGACAGGAGTTTATTTATGGAGGCAAAAATGACCATTATTTAATAAATAAATGAAACTTTAACAAATATTTTGCAATACAGAACAAAATAAAGTGAATAAATACGAAAAAATTACATATTTTAGTCTTCAGTGTATTAAAGTCACATTCTTATTAAACTTGTACATTATTTTATTAAGACATGTAAATAACTATTCATAAATTTATTGATTGAATATGTTTTAAATTTTATTTTATTTATTAAATGTAGATTTATTTAAGTTAATTATTTATTGAATTATGGGATTTTCTGATATTCATACAGGAACACCAAACCTGCAATAAATTATGAAAACATTAAAAGAAATATAAAAATTAGGTCTAAAATATACAGCTCAAAAAAATAAAGGCAACATTTCACTTTAATTTTGTGTGTGGCTCCAAATCCAGGCCTCCATTGGTTAATAAATTTGATTTCCATTGATGATTTTTGTGTGATTTTGTTGTCAGCACATTCAACAGAACAAAGTATTCAATGAGAATATTTCATTCATTCAGATCTAGGATGTGTTATTTGAGTGTTCCCTTTATTTTTTTGAGCAGTGTATATGGTTTACAAAAGCATATTTAACTTTTTAATTATTTCTGCAACATCTGAATGTATTTTTTGAAATTTTATTTCCTTTATTTAACCAGGTAAACCAGGAGATCTAGGTCTCATTTTCAACAGGGACCTGGACAGAAGTCTGCAATACACAGCAACCTGGTTACAAAATAAAACTAATTAATACATAAATAACTAACCAGCATCAGTCAGTGGGCGGGGCTAGCACTGAGCTAATTAACCAATCAGCTGATAGTTTATTTGATGAACCACAGTGATTTTATGTTTACTGCTTGACAGGGAAAAGCCAGTATTTATTTATTTATGTAATTTTTCAAAAATATTCCTTAAAATATTGACACAATAAATAATTGTAAAACTTTTTATTTGTTTAAAATCTTTAATTTAAAAACATTGTATTTTGTTTTGTGGTTTATGCAGAGTAAGACCCTCCAGTGTGTCCAGTTTCTGGTGTCCTCATGTCCCACAGCCTCCAGCTCCACCCTTAGTTCTGTTGATGAGTCTCCATCAGCCTGTGCTGGTAATGAACTGGTTTTACTGGTTCATGGAGCTGTGGCTGGGTTCTCTTGCACTCCCTGGTCCGACTTGGCGCTGTATCCCAGCAGAACCTGGACCTCCCTGTCGCTACCCACCATTGCAGCTGCATGTTGACTTGGTGCATGCGTTGATCTCCAGCCTTTGCTGAACCGGAGTGGTTTTGGATCATTTGGGTGTACTCTCTTTCCAGCTGGTCCATCGTATTCCTGAGGCCAGCTTAAACTTCCAGAAGGTTCCTCCAGGTTCTGCGGCCATCTTGGACCTGGACGCTAATATGAATGAGGCAGAGCCCACTTCTTTGCAACGCCGTCCGTGGAACCGTGAAGAGGTCACTGTCCGATCCCACCAAGGCCGCGTTCACACTGCAGCTCAGCTCAACACAAAGCTTAGTCTGGGAACGAATTCCCACTAAACTCAACGTTCCTGGTTTTAGTTTGCATTTCTCCAGCTTCACCATTTTTTCGGTTGTTGGTTGTTTTCAGATCATTCAGGACGCAGCAGCTGATTTGGAGGATTTCAGCCTCAGCTGATCCTGGATGGTTTAGGCGTCAAAATTACACGTTTTAATTCCTGGATTTATTCATCTCTGTTCAGAAAAGTTTAGATTCAAAACTTCACTTAAAAGTTATGGGAGATTTTAATTTCAATTTAAAATCACACAAGATTAGGACGGATGGTCTGCCCATCTCCGCCACTTCCTGTCTGTTAACCCCGCCCCCTGATGCTCTGGACTTCGATTGGTCCGCTCTGAAACTCCTTCCATTTCCTGCTTCGTATCTTGAAATGTTTTAAAACATCTTAACGACATGATGCTGCCACCGCCGAGCTTCACCCATGTGTTGATCGAGTCCAAACATCTCCGCTCCCGATCCGCCAGACGACATAAACCCAAAACCGAAGACGTCGTTTGAATCCTTCCAGGCTGCCGGTGGAGCGACGGCCTCTTCCTCGCCGAGCGGCCGTTCAGCCCGTCGGACTCTCACCGGCTTTTATTCTGACGCTGATTCATGTTTCTCACCAGAACCATCTGGAAACTGGGCCCAAAGCTGGTCTGTTTGTACATTTCCCATGAGTTGCATTAAGCAGGTTTCCCTCCAGTTAAGCCATGACATCGTCATCATCAGGGATTTTCAAATCAAAAGCCTGGATTAAAGGCATTGCAGTGTTTTATCACATTTGCATTTAGCAAATTTAAATAATGTAGTTATTCTAAAGGAGCAGAGCGGAATTTTGGTCTCATTTATTTGTCAGAATCATAATTTTGCTCATTTTATGTAGCATCAACACATCGTTCTGGTTTATGTGTGAAAGCAGCTCATGTTTTAGCCAAAGGTTAATCAGCTGCAGCAGCATCAGGAGCTCTAACCCTGAAGGTTCAGTCTGTCTCCTGATGGTGGCGCTGCAGGGAGTCTGATCTGCAGTGTGAACTCAGCCACGACTCCTCGTGTTTTCACTGAACGTTTGTCCGTCTGCTGCAGTCAGTTTTGGGTTTTCTGGGAAATCGGTGCTGATGATGAAGACGCTCTGCGCTCATCTTGGTCTCTGTGTTGTGGAAACTCTTCCAGGTGATCCTGGACAACCTGATGCTGAACCCGGTTTCCCAGCTGTCCCAGGCCATCCGGGAAAACACCGAGCAGCTGGCTGAGAAGATGAAGTACGCAGCGGTGTGAAGACTTTCTGCCTGCTCGGCTCCAGCTGAACTAACCGGATGGTTTCTGGTTTCAGGGTTTTGTTCCAGAACAAAGCAGATGTATGGGAGGAGATTGAGGCCAAGATCAACACTGAGAATGAAGTTCCCATTTTAAAAACCTCCAACAAGGTAACTGAGCTGCCATTTTTACAGCAGCATCCAGAGTTCAGCGCCTCCTATTCTAAATATTGTCATCGCTTGCAGGAAATTACCTCCATTTTGAAGGAACTGAGACGAGTCCAAAGGCAGCTGGAAGGTATTTGGGTTCAATAACTTCTGGTTTTAGTTGTTTCCCAGATGGCCTCAGAAAATACAAAAAGAAAAAAGAAAATACTAATTAAGCATTGATGGAGCGAATCAACCAGGCTAGCATAATTCCATCAGATGTTGACATTATTCTTCTTTAGTAAACAGGAAGTAGAGGTTGATAAGTAGCATGGAAACAAACTTTAGACGATTAGAGAGAGTCCTCCCGTCTGCTGAACGTTCCCACATAGAAATTTTCCCAAGATTTGTTCCTCTGAATAGTCTCAGACCCACCAACACCAACTTCAGCTTTAATAAACTGAACAAATTAAAATTCAAGGATCTGATTTGCTAATGGAGTGAAGCAACTAATGATCATGTCGTCTGCATAAAAGTTGACTTTGGATCTTAAAAATTGCTGCAAAGATCATTTTTATAAAAAGTGAAAAGCAGGAGTGCTAACATGCTGCCCTGAGGAACTCCTATGTCTCAGCTTGGCGGCCACGTTGTTTCCTTGGATGATCGCCGTCTGTTGCTTTACAGGGCGATTGCTGATGTCTTTCCTTCTCTGCATTTGTTTAATATTGGACCTAACATCACACAGACTGACAGTTTAAATGTATTTTTCTGCCCTGGATATTCAGCTTGGTTTTTTTAAATGCTGTGTTTTGTGTTTCCTGTCTTCCAGTCATAAACACCATCGTGGAGCCTGGTGGGGGTCTTCAGGCGGCCGCCATCACAACGCCGTCTCTGACTCAAACTCGCCAAACCACCAAGGAGAAGAAACCCGCGACCAGAACCCGAACCTCCAACGCCAACGAAAGCACCAAGCGACCGCCTCGTGGGCCTGATGGGTCCCACCACGCGCCCTGAGCGGGCAACCGTAGCACATCGGGACAGACGTCGTGCATCCACGCCACTGCGGTGTGAGACGGAGTCCCGCTGGGCGCTGTGTTTGGACCGGCGTGGTGTGGATGCGCTGAACCTGTCCAGAACAAAGCACCCATCTGTGCCCAGTGATTTCATCAGAACATCGTGATTGGCCACAGTGTATCTTCGTAGAGCTGCTTTCTCGTCGCACAAGCTCAACCAAACTTAGTCAACACAGCTGCTCTCACCACGGCGTTCTGCGGACAGAACTGTACAGAAGTGTATTAATAACTTTGTGCTTTGACGATCTGTTGTGTTGCATTTGAACAGAGGATAGAAACATCCTAATAGCATTCTGTGTATCTTTATAAGGTTTTACCTTTCTGCCCGTCAGATGGGTCCCACGCTGCTTCCACACTTCATGGACCGGGTCCAGTAGAACACCTGCTGAATGTTTCTCAGTTCTGCTGCCTGACCGACGACAGCCAGGCTCTCCGCCTGCTCCATCTCGCTGGGATTGTGCTGCTTCTGCTGAATGTTGCGAGTGTTGAATGTGGGAGAGACTCTGTGAAATAACTGGAATGTCTGCATGAGAGAAAGCTTAACGACTCCGACTGGTCCTCGAACGCATCGCCTCTCTAAAGGAATGAATCAGTCTGACAGATGAAAAGTAAAGCTTATTAAAAAGACCTGAGAACTTCTTAAAGTGGAACTCAACCTGCTGTGGAAGCAAAGCCCGCCGCCCAAAAATCTCAAAATTCTGGGCGGAGCCAGAACACAGTTAGGGGCGTGGCTAAGCGTGTGAATGAGCAGAGCGGGTAAAGTGGGGCTGTGGCGATGGCTGTGGCCCTGTTGTCAGCTTAGTAATAGCTGCTATAGTTAGCGACTTTTTTTAGCAACAGTAACTACTGACAAATCTAGCAACTTTTTCCAAAAAAAGCTTCTAGCAACAAATTTAACGCCTTTTTCCCCCAAAAATCAACAGACCAAACTTGCAACTTTTTACAAAAAAGCGACTAGCTTCCAACCTAGCGACTTTCTTTCTTTTTGTTTTTTTTACAGCGACTAGCGACTTTTTCTTCTTTATTGGAGACTTTTATTGTGACATGTGAAAACACCAGCTGCTGTCAGAGTGAGATGGTTTTATGGTTTTATCCCTGAACGCAGGGCTGTGTGACGTAGACATGAACCAAGCTGGAACCAATAGGAAAATTCATCTGCAGTACCCCCATTTCAACCATAAGAGGGCAGCACTGAAATGGCTCTAGGCTAAATATTGCAGAATTAAACAAATTTACACTAAAATGTCACATTTTACACAGAAACAAAGTTATCAACCTTAAGGACAAAACTAGACTAATTAAATGAAAACAGTTGATTATGGGTTTAGTTCCTCTTTATTGAGGAACTAAACCCATAATTGGCCTGGTTCAGTCTGTCAGTCACTAGGTTGTCTCCAACTCCAGGTCTGTAGAAATCTGATGTCTGTCTCAGTTTTAGAGAAGTATTTGGAGCTTTACGCGGTGGGAGGGCCGGATCGATATGTGAGTTTGTTTTTGTTTGTCCGTTAGCTGCTAGCTGCTAGCTGTGCTGTTGTTGCTGTGTGCTGGGCTAATGTTTGTGTTTTTCCTCCGTCTTTGTGTTAAAGCAGCTGAGACGTTCATATGTAGAGGGCTGTACAGGCAGTGAAATGATCCGGTTCATTTTCAGATAAATGAACGAAGCTGTTAACTTTCGGCTTCATTAGCCTAGCTTAGCAAACGGTGGGAATGCAAACCTGACGCCGTGCTTGGCTTTCATTCACTTTCAAACAAACTTCTACTTTCCTATCCAACTGGCTTCATCATGGAACCAAAAAAGTTTTTGTTTCATTTAGTAAAACAATGAAATGTTATTTAAACCAAAAACAGTTCAGTAGAAGCTCAAGCTTACTGACTTATTTTTATCTACAAACACTGAGACAAACAGAGACTCAGTGATTGAGCTCTGGGGAATCCAGCACTGATTTTGTTTATTGTTTTTGTTTATTGCTGCGGCATTTTTGGAAGGTTTTATTATTCAGCAACTAGATAAATATGAGACAGTTGAATATAGTGTGGTGTTTATTAGGTTACACAGCCCAAAACTAACAGAATTAATCTGGGTCAGTTGTCCTGTCATAAGAGTAGGAAACTGGGGTTAATTATTAAAAGTTATAGTTTAAAACCAAATCTTTAGCTGGCAAGCTAAATATTTAGTTTTAAGTAAATATGGATTTTGGAGCAAGGTAAATATTGAGCTTGCTAACTAAATATTTTGAAACTGACATTAAACATTTATGAAAAAAATTGTGAAAATATGACTGAGCATTTAAGCCCATTTTCTTCCTTATGGCAGGTTAAATAACCCAAATTATTTTTTGTTTTTTGGTATCTCATAGTAACCTGATATTTCTGTGTTGACTGACGTAGACAGGCATCTGTTTCCACTGTAAGCGCTAAGCTAGGCTAACTTCACTCTGGTGATTGTTTTGTACAAAAACACGATTCAATCTCCAGCAGAGATGAAGGATTCTCTATGGAAACCTATAAAACCACTTTAGAGAAATAAAATGCTACATGGCTTACCATAGATATGACAAAGTTTTGATTTTTACTTTGAAGTTTAAATATTTGATGGAAAGTTTCAGAAGTTTGACTTTTAATGTCAGAATTAAAGTCTAAATTAGGACTTTGAATCTGATGACAACTTCAAAAGTAACCATGACTTTTTTCATATTATGACTGAAAATCTAAATTATTACACTTGTGCTCATATTTCTAACTTTGTATCTCATATTTATATCCAATTATTATCATTTAGACTTTTTTTTTAACTTTCTACCACAGTTATGACTTTAAAGTCATATTTCTGATCTTGCATCCCATAAAACGTCTAAGTTATGACCTTGATTAATTGCAACTTCTAAAGTCATATTTATAAGTTATGATCCATTTTGCGATTATTCCTTCCTCTCTAGTGGCACATACGGGCCTCCATAGTTTCACTGACCTGTGGACTTGAAGTGTTGGGCTGGAGGAACCAGATATGGCAAACCTTTATTATAAAGTGCATGTTTCCTGTAGCTTGAGGCAGGTGACGTTTCGATGCTAATTCACCAAATGTGCACTTTTTCCATCAGATGAACAAACACCTGGAGAAAACAGGTGGAGCTTTTATTTATCCTTCATGCTGATTGTTTGGAGAATGTTTTATTTACGCAATCCTGACTGGGCGGCGCTGCAATGATGCAACAGCTGCTGCTGCAGCTGATTGGTGGTCTGGACTCCATGCGCTCTGTGTTTTGTTGCAGTGCATGCAGCTGAGTAGGAACAGCAAACATCTGCTCTGTTTCTCATTTTTTATGCATCTGATCAGATTATGGTGCTGCAGACGGACATGCGTTACTAACAAATGTTTCATATTTTCAAAGGATTTCCACACATCTGAACTCTTTTGTTTATCATCATTTCTTTGTATCATTCTGTCATTTGTAATAAACTGACTCCATGCACTCTGTTGGTGAACTGCAGGGAGACGTTTGTTATTCCAGAACGCCGTCGAAAACAGAACAAACCCAGAAACCAAAAACACCAAGAAAACATCCAAAAAAACTTAACTAGAAGAAAAAGGTCATCAGAGGTCAAGAATTTTAAACAGCGAGAGCCGGAAAAACAAGATCATTACAAACCTGATGTGAGATGAAAACGTTTTCTAAAAATTCAAAGAATACGAAGAGAAATATACAACGGTAAAATTCCACCAAAAAAACCTCAAATTTTGAGATTAATTTCTTTGAACAATGAAAATTTTAGTTTGAAAAGTCACAAATTTTCAACTTGGAATTTCAAAAGTTAAAAATTTGCTAGAAAAAAAATCAGAATTTTTTTTTTTATCAATCTCAGAAAATTACTTGGAAAAAAATGTGAGGTTTAAAACACAAAATTTCCAAAAGTCAAATTGTTTTATTTTTCATACTCAGAAATTTCCAATTTTTTTCGAGAAAATTTCTGAATTTTTTGGCTGAAATTTACTAATTTAATTTTTTATCTACACGGCCCTCATACGCCATCATAGAAATATGTCAAAAAATTAATAAAACATAAAACCTGCAGTTGCCCCGAGGGAGACTTGTTCAGGTAAATCAGGAAAATGTCGCCCCCTGTTGGGAGGGTTTTAAAAACACTTAAAAAACAAAAACAATGGCGTTTTAATCAGGCCTGAATTCAGCTGAAATAATTTTGGGGAAAAAAAAAGGAAAAAGGAAAGAAAGGCCAGAAAACCAATAAATAACTCAAAATGTTCTTACAGAACAAGAATACCTGCAGCTCCAATGTTTTGTAGATCATTTAAGGCTTTGTTTTGGTATTTCAAAATAAAAGCCCAGAGTTCATCAAACTATTTATTGATCTGTGAAAAATACGATTTAGAATAAATCAGGAGATGTTTCTTCAAAAAATACCAATAAAAATAAAATGAATACATCAAAAGTTTTTTTTTTTATTATGAGTCCTCAGAGGTCAGCCGTCCAATCATCTCAGGTGTGTTAGCTCCGCCTCTTCACCTGGGTAAAACTGCAGCTGTCAGACTCCGCCCATCACCAGCTCTGGAGGCTCCGCCCCCTCCATGGGTCGCCCTGCGCAGAAACCACCTGCTGACGTCACTGAGGTCACGGACGAGGGGTAAAGTGACGGGTTGCGACCTCACCTGCCGCCTGCTGGTGGCGCTGTGTGACATCATCGCTGACATCATCAGGAGGCCAGCGGAGCTCGCCGCTCTCCACCTGGTCTGCGTCACTGGGCTCCACCACGATGGAGGGCAGCCGCCGGCAGAGCTTTGGAGCGCGCTCAGTAGAGTCCGGAAACACCTGAGGGAGAGCCGGCCAATCAGAACGCAGCCAGAGCAGGAAGTAAATTCAGCAGCAGCGTCTCGTTAGAGCGGGAAACTGTCACGTTACGACAAAGCATAAAATTCATTAAAATGTTTAACGAGGTATGGAATTAGGAAAAATAAACTTTCATGGTATAACGAAGCATAAATTTCATTAAAATGAAGAACTTGCTTGTTTGAACAAGTTTTAAATCTCCTTAGAGTTTTCTCTTTTTAACAAAGTTTCTGGTTAAGATGCGGCAGTAAAATGCTTCCATACAAAGGTCAGGTTCTAAAAAACATTCAGGTGTCCAGAAATTTATAAAATAACATAATTACAGCTTTATCTGTTTCCTTTAATTGGTCTTTAAACTGTTGTTTTTATTGCCTGGATGAATCTGTTGGATCTGAAAAAGGGAAGAAAGGCCAGAAAACCTGCTATTGTGTTTCAGGTCAGAGTGGGACCTCCTCACAATAGACGGTCTTTGAGCATGGCTCTTTCTGATTGGTTCCTGTGCAGGTTGTGGGATTTGAACCCACAGCCTCCGTCAGTGTCGCTCACCTGTAGAGAAGTTGCTTCCTCTGGTGGAGCTCCGCCCACCGCCGAGTCACAGGTGTTCATCACCTGGTTGGTCATCTCAGCCAATCAGAGTTCAGGAAGCTGAGGATGATGAGAAGGAAACAGGATGTTCAGATTGTCCTTCGCTAACGTATTCACACACCACTTAAACATTCAACACATTCCAACCAGAAACTGGTCGGCTGGTTACAGTTAAAAATCTGAAAAGTGCGGAGTGTATTGAGACAGGCGGTGTGTGTGTGTTCTTGTGTGTCTGCACAAAAACACACACACAGACACTGTTCCTCACTAGTTCCTCAGAATCATAACCCACAGGAGAGGAAAAGTACGGAGCTAAATTAGGGCCGCAAAGTTTATTCAAAAGGGAAGAA
>NW_015115810.1:25671-27850 GCF_001443285.1 Poecilia latipinna
ACCTAGAGAGGGGGTGGGGAATAGAACTAAAAAAATAAAGACCTGAAAAATAATTGGAACTGAAAAAACATTTCAAACTGGAATGAAACTGAAAAATAATTGTGAAACAATTTGAAACTGAAAAAATAAACTGAAAATAAAGATTCTAGACTGAAAAATAAGGATGTGAAACTAAAACAAATATTCAAAATTACTTTACAAATTCAGTTTTTGTTTTTTTCATTTTCAGATTCTTTTTTTTAGTTTCAAACTTGTTTTCCTCTGAACAAATTTCATGGCCTTAATGTAGCTCCATAAAAGTCCCTCTAGCTGGATCTCTGGGTTCTTTCAGTGGTTCCGTTGGACCGGCAGTTCGTCTCTACTTAATGAAACATTTGATTCTTGGCAGCGAGCACAGAAGCTTTCTTTCACCAGTCAGAAATTTGAATATTTTCCTGGAGCGGATCCCGAACCGAACAGCTGCACGGCGTGTGTTCCGCCAGCAGGGGGCGGCGCTACGCCTCCAGCCGGAAGGGAAAAGGAGAGCGGGCGGATCGGACAGGTGAGACCAGATTCAGCAGGTAAGCTAAACCTGTGGAAACTCCTGGATTATTCAGCGCCAGTATTACGCCGCTTTTTCCATCAGAGCGGCAGAACCGGGCCGCCAAACCGGGTTGCCATGGCAACGGCTCAGAAATACTGATAATCTGAAGTTTCTGCAGGTTAAAGTTACTTCATCAACATTATCACATGCACAGAAAGCAAACCAAAATCCCTGATCGGTTACAGATCTCAGCATTATTTCTGTTTTTAAACATTTTATGAGCGAAAATGAAGAAAGAAAAAAAAAAGAGTCTCACCGTTTGATCTTTGATCCGCAGGAAAAAACTGGAAATGAAGCTGAAGCTGCAAAAATCCACAGGAGATCAGACACACACCTGTTGCTGCTGCTCTGGGGCCTGCCTCATGTGGCTCTGAAAGAGAGAGAGAGGGTGTGTGTGTGTGTGTGTGTGTGTGTGTGTGTGTGTGTGTGTGTGTGCTTTGCATGAAGTCCTGATTTGACTCTGCAGCATTTGCATGAAGGAGTGTCTGTTTGTTGTTTGTCTGAAGCTTCAGTTCTGATCCTCTTCATCTTTTTTTCCTCCAAACAGGAAAAAGTTCCAGGTTATTTTTTAAACTTTTCTTCTGATGACCTGAAAGTCTTCCAAGGTTTTGATTTGGGTTTTTCATTCTAAAAAAATAAAACTAGTTAAGATGAAAATTTTTGTTGTTTCAGAGACACAAAACTTAAAACGAGAAACTTATATGTAATCATGAGAAATAAACTTAAGGAGAATTTTTCTTGTTGTAAGATGTAAAACTCATTAAAACAAGAAAAATCATTTTTTATATCTTATTTCAAATAAAAAGTTCTGCCTGTAAGCAGAATTTTTCTTGTTAAAACAGTTTTTCATAACTACAGTCTTTTCTCATAATGAGAAACCTTCATGATGGTATAAAGACATAAAACTCATTAAAATTTCTATTGTTTTTATGATACAAAATAAGAAAGTTTCTCAAGGAGAAGAGATTTGTTACAACAAAAAAAACTAAAAAGAAAAACTTTAACAAGAAATATAAAACTCAGTTTTTGGCAACAAGACAAATTTTATGTCATGATGAGACCCTTTAACGTTTAGAGTCATATCGCTTTCAACAAAAAGTTTCTCTAGCAGATATAAAATTTGTTAAAACAAAAATGTTTTTTGTAACTATATTACTTTTATATCTCATAACGAGAAACTTTGATGTCATAAAGCTCGTTAAAATGACAAATTTTCTAGTTAAGTGATATAAAACACAAACAAGAATATTTCTAGTAAAGAGTTAGATGACTCAATTTCACATTTTAAAGAGACATGAACTCTTAAAAACAAGAAAGTTTCTCAGAGAACAAATATATATAATCAGAACATTAAGAAAGTGAACTCTAAACCTACAAACCTCGATCTGGGTTCGGTTAAAGTGAGCTCAGGTTCGGTTATATTGCCGTGAGCGGAGGCCGCTCCAAAAGCAGGAAGTGGACTGCAGCGCATGGCATTCTGGGTAAATTCAACCAAAACAAACGAGCTAGCCTAGCGCTACCGGAGGAAATAACCTGTGGGGTTTAGCCAAAGACTAAAGAGAAATCCTCCAACTAGAGGTGTGCCGATCGATCGGT
>NW_015115810.1:32373-39209 GCF_001443285.1 Poecilia latipinna
ATCAGTGATCGGCCCTCATGGGTGATCGGTATCGGGAGGAAAAAACCTGATCGGCACATCTCTACCTCCAACCACTAAAATCCATGAGAAACAGAACCACAGTAGCTGGAAACGGAACAAATGTTTAAGTTTTGGTTCCAAATCGAACCGAATCTACTGGGGAAAACATCCTGAGAGAACCTGATCCTGTGTTCATGCTGCTATCAGAGGAGTATTTCAGTAAAAAAAAAAAAAAAAACAAGACACACCTTCCAAAAAAAAGACACACCTTCCCCATAAAACCTTCACAGAAAGCCTGGAGAACCTTGACCCGGATAAAATAATGACTGGATCAAAGCTTAACGTCATCATTGAGGGCTTAACGTTAAACTTGAGGCTCGGATCCATTTTCTCTCCCAACACAAAGAGGTGACCTCTGCGCTACACTGACCTCTGCTGGTAGTTTACCGTCACTACATCCTCCAACCCCATTAGTGATTAGTCACTGGAAGATGTCGATGAAATTTTTATTCAGATGTTTAAACTATTTAATAACGTTTGATGGATTAAATGTTTCAGTTCTTGCTTTATATTTATATCAGATATGATATTTAATGAAATGATGTGACGTTTTTAATGAAATTAATAGTTTTTGATGATTTTTGATGACTGAAAATAGTCACACCAGTGAATCAGGAAAACACTAAATGAATGGATGAACTCCTCTGCAGCTCAGCCTGACTGATGTGGATGGAAAGAGGATGAGGATGATGATGCAGTGGGTGAAAGTGAAAGTGTTTCGGTCTGGTTGAGATGCTGAGGAGGTTTCAGGCAGGAAGCAGATCAGCTGCTGGATCCTCGGTTTTCCATCTGATCAGGTATTTTCTCTGTTTTTCTGCTCCTGTTTCTAAAACGCTGTATTCAAGTGAAAACGCCCAGATCCGGCTGTGACGTCATAAACATGGACGCTGATCCTATTAGGATGGTTAGAGAGGATCAACCAGATCAGATCCATCTCCATGGAAACAGATTCAATGTCTGATCTGATCTCTGCAGCAGAACCAGAACTGGATCAGAACCTGAGGACATGTGGAGGAGCCTGAAGAGCAAGCAGGGTAATATTATTATTATTATTATTATTATTATTATTATTATTATTATTATTATTATTATTATTATTAATTACAATAGTATTATTTATTGATTGCAACTAATTAGCAATTAATCTCTAAAATAGCAATAATTATTAATAATTATTGCTAATTGTCTTTTATTAGTATTACTTTGAAGAGCGATCATTTTGTTTAATATGCTATTATTATTATTATTATTATTATTATGGTGCACCTGTAATACTGGAAGCTGCAGTATTTCTATGAATGACCACCAGAGGGCATCAGAGTGACGGTCAGGCGACACAGGCGGCCTTGGCTGAACGGAGCTGAACCTGAAAACGTCATTGATCCGCTCATCAGCTGATTATCAGTCAATAATCAGCTCATTATCAGTTAATAATAAGCTGATTATCAGTTAATTATCAGTTAATAATAAGCTGATTATCAGTTAATTATCAGTTAATAATCAGCTGATTATTATTAACTAATAATCAGCTGATTATTATTAACTAATAATCAGCTGATTATTAATTAATAATCAGCTGATTATCGATCACTGAAACAGCTGAGAGGAAAACATCTGGACTGAACTGACTTCTGGTTGTGCCGCATTTGTGATGAGTGATGGTAGCCTTCCTCTGGAGGATGAGGAGGATGAAGAGGGGTTAGGTTTTGTCATGATGCGGATCTAAAGGAAACTGAAAGTGTTTGGGACCAGATGCTCACTGTCTGATCTGGACCGAGCCTGTGGAGCCGAACGGGAACCATGGTTCTGGTTCCGGACGCGTGGAGCCTCCTCTGCGTCTGCATGCTGAACAAACAGGGTGAGAGCAGATTTTAACTTTTTACTTTTAACGCATCGCTGCAGAGCCGCTTCATCAGCGTCACACTGAAACAGGAAATCTCTCATTTGTCTGCTTCTGTCACTTCCGGGTCTCTTATTTGCGTTCATGAAAAAAACATTTATATAATAAATGCCAGTTTTAATGCATCGCAGTTAGAACAGAAAATGATGGCAATGAATAACTCCTCCGGACCCCGCCCTCACCGACGTTAACCCCGCCCTTGTTCTCCGGACCCGTCCGGCGGAGAACTGGTCCGCTCGGGGAGATGAGAGGAGGTATGGCGGAGCTCCGCTCCAACTTTACTGGGTTTTGGGTTCTGGCGGTTCTGATGGTGTGTTTGTGGGATGAATCTGTGCGGGAGATGATGAAGGTGAGGCGGTTCTAACTCCTCTTCATCGTAACTTTTCAATCAGATTTCAGCGAGCAGACCCCGAACGGGCCCGGTTTTCACCACAGAAACGTCTGTTTGGAGGTTTCTGTCGTTTTAAGATGAGAACTGGATCCGGACTGGATCCGGACCGGTTCTGGACTGGTTCCGAACTGGTTCTATAGGCTGTAATCTGGTCTCCGAATACGATGCTGTAATCTGTTATTCTCCGTTTTATTGTTGGCTAGTCTTTATTTACTTGGCTTGAACTGAAATATTTAACAGGAATTCTGGGTAAATAGTTTTTATTTGTTTTATTATGAACGAGAACTGAATATTGAACCTTTAAGCACAGAAGAAAGAGGAAAATTAACGCATTTCTTTTTACTTTACTTTGATTTGTAACTGATATATTATTTAAACTATCCACTGCCTTAATAATTATAATATTGCATGTGTGATTTAATAAATTAAATGAAGCTCAAACTAACAAATGCAGAATCATTATTTTTTAACATTTTTATTGATTTTTTTCTTTCAATCTAAAATATGGTTTTTGAAACACAACTGTTAGAATAATTAATAATTCCGATATTTATAAATAGAGATGCAATATGGAAATGTTATATGTATTAAATTAAAACCTAGCCAGAAGGTTTAAGTATTTTTACGAATTCATTTTTATATTCAGGAGGTCATAATAATGATCTAATTATTGATAAAAAAAAAGACAATTATTGTCATGATCCGTGTTTCTGTGTGTTTATTTTTGACATTTTCTGTGTTTAGTCCTGTTTCCCTGTGAGTCTCTGTCCTGTCCTCCCCGTTGATTGATCCCAGCTGTGTCTCGTTCCTGTGATTACCCTCCCAGTGTGTTTAGTCTCACCTGTTGTCTGTGTTCCTTGTCGGATCCTTGTCTAAGTTTATGTAACGTACGTCCACGTCGTCTTTGTTAGTCTGCCCGCACAGTTGAACTGTGAAGGCCTGTGCTGGCAGCTCATCGTGTCAGTGCTACCGGTATTTAGCTGCGTGCTAACTTCAGTGCCTGTTTTTGGACAGTTTGAGCTTCTTTACCATTAAATCCTTCATCTTAATCACAACCTGGGTCTCAGCGTCCTCTCCTCAGCACAACCACATCAATCCTGACAATTATTTTGTGAAATTGAATTAATTTCACATAACACAGCCAGTAAATGCTATGTTATGTTTCCTTAAATGTATTTATTTTATTTTCATGGGCTCGTAATTTCTAACAATAATTAATTAAAAATGTATAAAAATGACTTTTCTGTTTATTAAGTTAAAGAACGTGTTTCCAGATTTTAACTGGTGTTTCCCTGATGTACAGCAGGGGGCGCCGATGAGAACCCCGGAGGACCCCGGATGAGACTCCCCAAGATGAAGATCCCCGCGAAGATCTGGAGACACCGCAAACATAAGAACCAGCATGGAGGTCAGAACCTGCAGACCAGAGCCGCAAAAAGAGGAGGAAAAATCCTGAGAGGTTTAAAAGAGAGATTCTCTGGGAAAAAAAAAAGTCTCACTTTGAAAATTTCTAGAAAAAAAATTAGAAATTTTGAGATCAATCTGAAAAAATTCTAAAATTCAAGAACTTTCTGTCTTTAAAAAGTCTAAAATGTGACAGAGAAAAAAAAACAAGGAAACCTTTGAATGTGAGACGTTGCTAATTTTCTAAAGAAAAATCTGGATTTTTTTTTTTTGAGTAATTTTAAATTTTCTGTAATTTTCTGAATTTCAAAAGTAGAAACATTTTCAGTTTTGGAAATTTTCTAAGTTTTGAAACACTTTTTTTTCTAGAAAATATCTGACTTTTCTCCCAGCAAATGTTTGACTTTGAAAAGTCAGAAATGTCGTTTTTTATTGTTTAATAACATTTCAGAGTTTTGGGCTCGTCCATTTCTCCCCTGGGTGCAACACGCTGTCGTCTTTTAGGACGAAGGTCTAGTTAAATCATTTAGATGGAAGAGCTGCAGCTTTCTGTGTCTCCGTGTCGCTTCCTGCAGACGACCAGCCGGACGGCGGGCATGAGGAGGAGGAAGAGGAGCAGCAGGAGGAAGAGCGGCTGGATGACCTCAGCAGGAAGCTGATCCTCAGGGAGGAAGAGCTCTTCACCCAGGACGGCCGCAGTGAGGAAGAGGAGGACCGGCTACTGAAGGACTTTGAGTCTCTGAGCGTCCGGGTCTGGATGGCCGTCCACAGCAGCTTCGTTACCACGGCGACCCCCGCTGGACGGCCGGACGTCCTGAGGAGCGCCGTGGACACCATCCTGCAGCAGGAGACGCAGGACCAGCGCTGGACAGAGCGTCCTGCGGACAGCGCCCCCGTCTGGCGACCGCTGAGGTGGCTGAGGACGCACAACCTGCTGCTGCAGAAAATGGTGGAAAAACAACTGAAGGACGCAGAAGAGAACGAGACAGGAGACACTGGACAGCTGTCCTCCGTCACCAAGAGACAGGTGAGGATGGATGGATGGACGGACAGCAGCAGCAGCCTGACTGATCCTCTCTGCCTTGTTTCACCTGTCCAGGTGTGCCGCCTGGGGAAGCGTGTGAAGGAGGACCTGCTGACGGCGGCGGAGGCGGTGAGGCACTGCTACCCGTCCAGGATGGACGTCCTGAACATCTACGGCGGACTCTACCACCAGGCCTTCGCCGCCCGCCTGGCCCAGCTCTGCTCCTCCGAGCTGGACCTGGACGACTGCAGCTACCTGCTGTTCTGGGTCAACCACTACTATCCTGAGTCAGTTTCCATGGCAACCGTTCACGCTGTTGCCTTCAAACGAGGCTTCATTTGCTTCTCTTCGTATTGTAACTAAATCAGTAGCTGTGCTAACCCTAAAATGCTAATCAAAAACAATAGTTCGCTAAACAGAAAATCTTAAAGTCAAAACCCAAAATTTTAACCCAGATGTGAAACATAACCGAACTGAAAGGTTATGAAGGAATCAGAATTTATCGGGAGGTTGAGCTCAGTGTCTTCAGAGGTTCCTGTGTTGTTTCCTTCACTGGTTCTTGGTGCTGGTAGTCATTTCCTTTCTTGGTATCTTGAGATGAACTGGATGTAGTTATAAACATCCCCAGGCTCTTCTCTATAAAGCTGCATGAAGAATAAACCAGTTAGTTCGGTTCACATGTTGCATCATCTGACTGCGATCATAAGTTCAGGAACCTTCTGGATCTCCGTTCCCTGGTTTATTTTGGAGCGTTTGGTGGCTAGCAGGTTGTTTGCTGGCCGTCAGTGTGGATCCCATTCGGTCGTAAATATCCTGATTTCTGTCAGGATTGGATTTGTTTTGCCGTGAGTCACTCCGCTCTCCGTGGACACGGCCTTCCTGCTTCACAGGACCTTGGTACGTGGTCTTAAATTAACTTATTTATAACTTCCTCTCTTTGGCTCAGGAAATTTCCCTGCTTGGATGATTTTTAAAGTGCAAGGCGATATTTTCAGGCTCTTAAAGTGAAAAACAAACAGTTCATGTCAATTATTAAACTAATTCAGCCTAACTAACGACGGAGCTTCGGTCAGAAAGCATGCAGGAGATTTTAAACTTCTAGTCCTGAGTAAAAGTAAATTGCTACGTAACATGAAGTTATATAGCAAACTTAAAGTTTACAGGACAGCCAAGTAAATTAGCACTTTAAAATTTATCTGTAAAAATTAATTTATGGGAAGGTAAGTGTGTTAAACGTTTTCAAAGTTATCAAAAGAGCTAAACAAAATATTAGCCGTGCTATTAGCGCCTTAGCGTATTTAGCAGAAGGGTTCCCACCACAGAGCCGATTAGTTTTCTGTCCTGGAGGGACGCAGTCCACGAGGACAACGTCCCATCCATGGCATGAAGTTGTGGTAAAACTAATTTAGGAGAAGCTAAGTTAGTTAGCCTGCCCAGTGCTAAATGTTTTCCAAGATAGCAGAAAATTAATGAGCTAAACCAAAAATTAGCTCTACTCACATTAGCAGAAGTGTGCCCACCACTGCAGCCATGCAATTTATAATTTATAACAGATCTGGAAGCAGAAGCTAACTGCGCTATGTGTTCAGAAGTTAGCAAAACACTTTGTGCTAAAAAATTAGCTCCACTTATCAGTAGCTTTCGCTCTGTCGATGCCTCATCCAGGGAAACGGTAAAACCAGAAGCTCTGAGCAAGAAAAACTTTCTATGGGAGCAGAAAATATATTTAGTTAAGGGCAGCAGTGACTTTATCGATGTTTTCTGTAAATAAAAACAGCCAAACAGAAGCAACAAACCCAAAATGTTTAAATGTTTTTCTGCAGAAGTTTTATCTTAATGAGTTTATTTTGGATCCTGCAGTGAAATCCTGAAACACAAAGAGCTGGACGGGATCAAGACGGCCTGTCTGGGTTCTCTGCTGCAGCCGGAGACCCTGGGCCGTCTGGAAGAACAGTACCTGAGCCACAGACAGGTGAGCCACAGACAGGTGAGCCACAGACAGGTGAGCCACACAGACAGGTGAGCCACAGACAGGTGAGCCACACAGACAGGTGAGC
>NW_015115810.1:43544-56171 GCF_001443285.1 Poecilia latipinna
GAGCCACACAGACAGGTGAGCCACACAGACAGGTGAGCCCCACAGACAGGTGAGCCACAGACAGGTGAGCCACACAGACAGGTGAGCCCCACAGACAGGTGAGCCCCACAGACAGGTGAGCCACACAGACAGGTGAGCCCCACAGACAGGTGAGCCACAGACAGGTGAGCCACACAGACAGGTGAGCCACAGACAGGTGAGCCACAGACAGGTAAAGGTGTCGGCGGCGGACCGCCAGCAGGCTTCAGCTCACTGAGCCGTTGTCGTTTCAGGAAAAGGTGAAGCTGTGGCTCAGCACGGCTCTGAAGAAGGAGGAGGAGAGCTGGCTGAGTGGAAAAACGCCCGAACTGATCGACTGCTACTACTTCAGTCCGCTGGCCATCGATGTCATCCAGGTGAGCGCAGGGACAGGTAGCGCTGCTGGGCTTTAACCGTCCGTTTCTGACGAAGCTTCCTGTCTGCAGGTGGTGAACAGTTCCCTGACTGAGTTCAGCTGTGCCATCAAAGACCAGAACAAGGCGCAGAGGCTGACGATTCACCTGGAGAACTTTCTCAGCAGGTAAGCCACGCCCACTGAACACAACAACCAATCAGGTCACAGCTGTACTGTTTCACTAAGAAGTAAAAGGTTCATTGTCTTTCCTTTATTCATGCAGACTTTGATTTAGCAGAAGCTAATGCTAAAGTACTTTATCAACATGCTAACTGATAACCTAATGCTAAGATGTTAAACTAACATGCTAGTTAGCAGAAGCTAATGCTAAAGTACTTTACCAACATGCTAAATGGTATAAGTTAATGCTAAGGCGTTAAACTAACATGCTAGTTAGCAGAAGCCAATTAAGGAAATAGTTAAAAAACGGAAAAATTTCACGACTCAGCTTTTATTTTGCATCTGTTGTATTGATTTTCATGTCGACTAAGAAAACATATTTTCCTTTAGGAACAAAGATTATGCAAAAACTTAACACAAATACTTTGAATATTGATCAAATATTAAAATATGAATTGAAGGTACCTAAAAATGTATTTATTTTTAAGATTTTGTGGCATTAGGGGTCTTTATTGACAGCATTCAAACAGGAAGTGACATTCAGCACAAGTCAGGAATTGAACCATTTACCTCTACGCCACGCACCACTTCTGAAGGAAAATCTAATTTAAGAAGTCTATATTTGGAGGAATTATTTCCATCTGTTCTTCAGTTTTTCTGGTTATTTCGTCCTTTTATGTGTTTGTGTTGCAGCTACAGGAAGAGCGTGGAGGACCTGGCGAAGGCGAATCCCAGCAACCTGCATCCAGTGCTAAAAGCTACGCTGGTCTGTGAGCAGCAGCTCAGGTGAGCTCACACCTGCATCACGACTAGAGCTGCAGAAAATCTGCCCCAAAGCATTCTGGGAACTGTCACAGCTAAGCAGTGTCTCTCCTGTCCTCAGAGATTACATATCTGGTCAAGCTGAAGGTTTAGCTGAAGAGCAGAAGCGCCGATGTCTGGATACGCTCTCTGCTCTCAGGGATTGTTGCTACCAGTGTTTGACCTTCCCTCTTCACGGCAAGATTAAGGTCAGCACTGTCTCTGCTCAGACACCTAAAAACTCTGTGGTGCTAATTATGCACATTAAATCCACTAACATGCTACACCAACACAGCATTTAGCAGAAGCTAATGCTAAAGAGCAACAACAACATGGTATGTAGAGGAAGCTAATGCAAAAATGCTAAGCTAATATGGTAGATAATGGAAGCTAAGTGCTACACATTTTCAAAATGAGCAAAAACAATAATGTGCTAAATTCATAATTTGTTCCTCTATTAACGCATTAGCAGAACTGCAAACGCCATCGCTAATGGCAACTAGCAGAAGTTCTGCAGGTGAATAAAGTGACAGAAATATGAGAAATAACCGATGATGTGGAACATTTTCTCCTTCAGTGGAGCATCTTGTTCTGTTAGCAGGACAAACGTCTCTTTTGTTTTGATGTTTAGGTCTTCTTAAGTCAACTGTGGACGCCCCCCTGGGTGGACGGCTCACTTCCTGTCGTCGACCAGCTGCTGAGCTTTCTGAGCCAACAACTGGCCGACCTGTCGGACCTGAAACCAGCCTGCAAACAGGTGAGACGCCTCCGCCCTCCACCTGTCTGCCTGGCTACCTGTCCAGCTGACCGCCCCCGTCTCTCAGCCGCTGGTCTGCGACCTCCACCAAGACCTGGTCGCTCAGTACATGAAGAAGACGATGAAGACCAGGGTGAAGAGCCGACAGCAGCAGGTGGCCGGGTCCGAACGGATGGTGGAAGACGCCAAGAAGATGGACGGCTTCTTCAGAGAGCAGGTGAGACACGTAGCATAGTATTTCGTCAGTAGTACTCGTCAGTAGTACTCGTCAGTAGTACTCGGTACTCATCGCTGTGTCTCAGGGCTGCGGTTCGGCTCCGTATCTCTCTGAAACGCTCTGCAGCGTCGCTGAGATTCTCCGTCTGCAGGATCCAGCCAGCGTTCACCTGGAGGTCGTCGATCTGGCCCGAAGGTTCCCGGACTTCAGGTACCGCCCACAGAGCTGGAGCAACTGGTTACATTTACTGGAGCAACTGGGTTTTTTTATATATTTTTAGGAGTATTCCTACTACGCTGTACTTGAGTAATTTGATTATGAAGTATTTTTACTCTTACTTGAGTAGTTTTGGATCCTCTGTCCAGCTCAGGTTTCAGCTTGGCGTTTTGCCGAGTCATTTCTGCTGAGTCGTCGTCCATCCGTCTCGGAGCAGGACGTTTGTTCTCTGAGGAAGCTCAGAGGATCCGGGGCGCCGAGGTTTAACTCGTGACGCGGCCGCAGCTGGATCGGAGATGTTTGGTTTTGTCACGAGGAACAATGGCTTTCTGTGTCCCAATGCATGCTGGGTAAATCATCAATTGTTTCATGTGGATAAGAAAGAACTCGGCCTCTGACCGCAGAGAGACGCTGCTGGGAAAATTAAGCAACGCTGAGCAACGCTGAGGCCTACAGGGATCAGATGCAGATTTATTCAGTTCTAAAATCTAAATCCATTTAAAATGTCTTGGCCTTCAGAACCAAACATGGAGGAGCAGCATTCAGCTTCTATGCACCACAAATCTGGAACAAACTTCCAGAAAACTGAAAAACAGTCGAAACCCTGAGATCCTTTAAATCTGAACTAAGAGCCAATCTGTTCTAGCTGCTTTTTACCATAATAAATGAAACATTCACCAACATATTTGACATTAATTGATTAATTTGATGATGGCACTCATTGGAATGTTTCTGGTTTTGTTGACTGTTTGGTGATTTTATAATTTTGTGAAGTAAAGCATTTGAACTGCCTTGTTGCTGAAATGTGCAATGATTGATTTTCACTTTGAGGGTAACAGGAAGTTGGTTTAAACTTCCTCCTTCAGTCAACGGTCAGCTCATCTCTGTAGATTGAGTGTGTGAAGGTTTGTTGGTCTGTGTCTGTTTAGCAGACTGTGACGCAGCGTTAGCATGAGGTTAGCCAGCGCCATCTTGGTGATTAGCGCTGGCTGAACATTAGCCATGTTTCTCATCCAAGTTTTCAGCAAACTTTTAAAATATCACCAAAAAAGTGAAGTAGACGTGTTTCCATTTCCTGGTCAAATCAACCAAATCGTAATTTTGTCAGATGTTGACACGACTGTCGTTTGGATAAAAAGTTTTGGCGCTAAGATGAGCTGGGTTTTTTTGGCTGTTTAAATCGGTTTATTTAGCAAAACTCTGATGGAAAGACTTTTTTGCACATGATCAACAGCCGGAGTAACTAGTTACATTTACCGGAGTAACTAGTTACATTTACTGGAGTAACTAGTTACATTTACCGGAGTAACTAGTTACATTTACCGGAGTAACTAGTTACATTTACCGGAGTAACTGTAAATGTAAGAAGACAGGAAGTGATAGGAGGATGTTGGTGCTGCGTGTTTTCCATTTGTCACGTGAACAAACTTATTCACAAGTGACTTTAGTTTCATTTCTCATTTAATGGAAAAAGCAAATTGTGTTTTTTTCCACACAACAAAGCTCTGTGAGCATTTGCTGTGGAAACGCAGCTTTAGACGCTCTCCCTCCTCTGCATGTCGTTACCATGTTCAACGTTTCAGTTTTCCGTTTGAAGCTTTAAATCCCAGGTGTAAACTCCAGTCCTGGTGTCCTGCGACATCTAGATGTTCCTCTGCTGCAGCACCTGAACAGAATAATCAGGTCATTAAGGCTCTGGAGAGCCAGGAGGAGATGAAGCCGTTTCATTCCAGGGTTTTGTACCTGAGGCTCATCGAAAACCTGCAGCACAGCAGAGGGCTGCAGTTTGCTTTAAATAACCCGCAATAAATCATCTGTCCTGGTGCCACACCTGACACCAGATGTACCTGCATGTGTGCCAGCTTGTTGTGCTGCAACCCGAGTCCTCCTGGTTCCAGTGGGAAGGGCGGGTCCGCTTCAAGGAAAAGTACTGAGCGGCACCGGGTGTGGATCAGGTTCTGGAAGCTTCCAGCCATCTGGTTTACCTGCTCAGGTGTCGCTGCGCTGCGTCTCAGGCTTCAGATCCATCGCTTTGACAGAACAGGGATCCGTTTCTTTCCTCTGTGGGTCAAAACGCTCAGTTTCCAGATGACACCGAACCACAA
Organism: Poecilia latipinna; assembly: GCF_001443285.1. Lineage (NCBI taxonomy): Eukaryota > Metazoa > Chordata > Actinopteri > Cyprinodontiformes > Poeciliidae > Poecilia > Poecilia latipinna. The sequence goes on from NW_015115810.1 coordinate 48,194, forward strand.
GCAGCGGTTCTGACGAAACCGGGCCGAGCCCGAGGCTTGAGTCACCGAGTCTCTGCTGGGAAAGGCTGCAGACCTAGAGCGGCTAGAGACGTCCAGACCTAGAGCGGCTAGAGACGTCCAGACCTAGAGCGGCTAGAGACGTCCAGACCTAGAGCGGCTAGAGAGCGTCTCTGTTCCCTCCTGATCGGTCGAAGCTCTTCATGCCGCCTGATATTTGATCGTTTGTTTTAACTGGTCTGGCTTTCTGGCTTTAAATCAGCCCAGAGGTCAAAGGTCGTTGGGGTCTTGGCTCATTACCAAACTTCGACCATCTGGCTGTGGGTCTGAGCTGAACCTCTTTCTACCCCACAGCATCATGCTGCCACCACCAAGCATTACAAGCTTTCTCACTCTGACTCCAGAAAACACTTCTGGTCCAAACAGCAGAATTTATTTTGGTTTGGCTCGTCCAACTGTATGGAGCTAAATTAGGGCCAATAAAGTTGGTAAAAAAAATGTAACTGAAAAAAGTTAAAAACTACTTTTTAGGCTCAAAGTTTTTTTTAAGGTTCTGATTTTTTACGAACAAATTGTATGGTATGGAGCTATATTAGGGCTATAAAAGTTGAAACTGGAAAAAAAAACTACTTTTCAAGTTCCAGTTTTTTTAGTTGTTTTTCATTTTTTTTCAGATTAATTCAATTTAACATTTTTTCTTGTTTCACTTTTTTCTTTTTTTTTACAAACTTTATGTACGGAGCTAAATTTGGCTGAAAACATAATTAAAAATGAAAAAAAAAAATTGAAACAGAAAAAAAATTCAAAACTACTTTCTCAGTTTCTTTTTCTTTTTTTTGTTAGAGTTTATCGCCCATAAAGTTTGAATGTAGTTAAGGTTTTACATAAACAAATAACTTTGATTTTGGCACCAATGGTTGGACCGAAGATCTTAAAATCTACTTTTGTTTAGAAATGTTGACAGAAATTTGTGCAAATCTAAAATTCTCCTTATAAACCTTAAAACTCCTGAGACTGAGGTAGTTTAATGACCTCTGACCTTGTTAAATTAAAATGTTCCAGATTCTTCAGACCTGTTATGTAAATGTATGTATTTATTGGAGCCTTTGTCTTTGACTTTTGTAGATCAGAAAAAAATCTAAATTATGGTTCAAATCTTAGTTTTTGTATTTGTTTCAGTTTTGTGTTGCAGAATCGTTCCAACCTGGAATAAAAACGACTCAAATAAATTATTAAAAGCCCAAAATATGAACAAACTTCACGTTTGGCGTTGTGAAGGCATTTTCTCCAGGCTGCTTCAGGCTTCGTGCTCACCTGGTTGTCAGATGTGGCTCAGAAAACACATCTTGTGGATCCTCCTCCCACTTCTGGCCACGACTGCAGATTTTTGTTCATTTAGTCAGAAAAAATGAACCAAAACACTGAGATCCTCGAGGCAGAAGAACCTGAGAGTGTCTGAAGTCAGGGTGAATAAATCAAACTTCCAGGGAGAAGAAAATACTAAGTTCAACTAAACAGAACAGAGTGAAGAAGCTAGAAAATAAGAAAAATATTTTTAAAAAGTGATTTTTTTTCTTTAAATCTTTTTTTCTGATAAATTATTTGTGTGATTGTCGTCAGCGGCGCTCACGTCTCGGCGTTGCTGTCCCTGAAGTTCGGCCTTTCGGCGGCGGACGTCCGGTCCATCCGGGCCAGCGTGGAGGAGAACCGCCCCCTGGACGCCTCAGCCAATCAGAGTCCTCCGTTCTTCTCCAGGGTTAAAGTCAAATGGATCAACAACAAGATCAACCAGATCAAGAGTTAAAACAGTGCGGCTCAATGCTAATGTTAGCATGTTAGCATAGCTTGTTGTTTCAGATTATCTGCATGGCGTTTAATGTAAACATTAGCTTAGTGATGCTAACATGTTAGCCAGTTGTTTAGAAATATAAAAAGGAAAACTCTGTGTTGGAAAGCCATCTGCTGCTCATCAGGACTCCGTTCTCCTTTTATGACTAATTAAGTGTTAGAAAATGTGTCGTATTTAAGCTAACTCTGCAACCAGACTCATTTTAAATCAATCCAGCTTCCTGCGGCTTAACTAAACCCTAAAGTAATGAATGTTGTAAAGTTGCGCAGAATGCTTATAGAAACACAAACGTGTTTCTGTTACTGTTGTCATTTCAATAAATGTATTTATTCAGTAGAACCTCTGCTGGATGTTTTGACTCATTTCTCCAAAAATGTGCAGAAATACTTTCAATAAATTAGTTTTTATTACAAAACATCATTGAAGTTTTAGATTTAGAGATTTATTCAGGTGAAAAAACATCACGCTAAGAAATTAAGGTTTTTTATTTTAATCAAATTCATTGTCATATTTGGTCTTTTTAGGAATATATTTAGATTTTTTTTTTCTTAAAATGAAAAACGTGTGATATTTTCTACATTTTTCAGTGAGAGATTAAGTACCTCCTGCAAAACGGGTGGCAAAGTAACTCCAAACTTAGAAGATCATGTAAACACTATAGAAACATTGTACGTATTAGTTTGTAGTTTTTACCTTCCCATGTGAAACACATGCTAACATGCTGTAGCTAACCTGCCTAAGTTAATGATTAATGATTTATTTAGTTTAACCCTTTGTTTAGACAGGATCAATACCTCTTCGTCAGAGATCTGGTCAGTGGTGAACAGTGAAATAAAATCCTTCTTGAGTGAGGTAGGTGTACTTTAAAATCTCACTGTTAATAAAATGACCATAATTTTATTGTGAAACGTAAAAACAAGCCTAACTCATGCACAGATTAGTGTATGAGTTACTAATTAGTAACTCATGCACAGATTAGTGCATGAGTTACTAATCTGTAACTCATGATTACAGATCATGAGTTACATCCCATTTTCCTTGGGATTTTCCTCCCAAGGAAAATCACATTTTCCTTGGGAGGAGTAATTCAGCTTTGGTCAGAAATATATAATGTTTAATACGTTCAAAGATACTGAAATCTGTAGAAAACGCAACAAGATTGATGTGAAAAACCAACAAGTTGATCAAATTCAAGTAGTGAAAATATATGTTTATATGTATAACTGGCTAAATAATGCATGTTTCTAACGGACAAAATGAATTTTTTCTTCAAATCTTTGTGTTTGCCTTTGTTCGTTTTGTGTCTAGTTCAGATTAAAACCAGAAAGACTGCAAGTAAAGCAGAAACTGAGCGGATGACTGTCGCCCTCTGCTGGTTGGAGACAAAACTGTTCAGGAATCTGGTTTCATCTCGAAGAAGAATCCTCTTTAAAGAGGGAAAACGAGACTTTAAGGAATTTAAATATAAACTTCTTTATTGATTTTTTCTTAGATTTTTTTCCTGTTTTCTTGACTCATTTGACTAAGAAAAGTGCAGTTTTCTTTTTAACTACTTTGTTAAATCATCTTCAGTGTATTGTCCTTTAGATGGCACTTGTTCCTGTTTATTTAAGGACACATCTGACATAGGGTTATATATTCCTTTATTCATAATTTCTTCAGTAAATAGTGTGTGTGCTTAAAAGAATAGTTTAAACCATTTGATCTTCCCAGAGTGTTTTAGTTTCTAATGCCCAGGCTGCCTTTTTAACTTTCTTGATAATTTTTATTTATGCTTTGCTCTCATTAAAACAACTGAATTTCTTGTAATTTCACATCTTTGTTCTGTGAATATTGGGACTTTATTCTTGTATTATTTTGACTGCATTCTCAAAATATCTTCTTATTTTGGCTCTGATACTCCGTTGTACTTTATAAATATAAATTTCCATGTCCCCTTCTACTCCTCCCGGGTTGCGCCCCTGTCGGTGGGGTTCAACGTCATCCCGTCGTTTTTTGTAGTCACCCTAGTAACAACAAACGCTGCTGCTAGACCTCATCAACCAATCATATTACACGTAGCGTCTGACGTCACTTGCCGTCAGCGCATAGGGTTGGGTTAGTCCACCATCTTGGCTCAGGCTAGCTCACTCCTAGCTGAGAGTATGAGGAGAAACCGACAGAACCAAATTCCAGCCGAACCGACCGAACCAGGACTGTCTCACCAAGCGGACCGAAGCTAGAGGCCGGCGGCTCGAGCCGGACCTCCTCTCTCCCCGAAATAAAGTCCCAGCACCGGGAAGTGTCGGGCTGCTAACTCCCCGGCTAACTTCGGCGTTAAAGAGGAACTGTTGCTCCGGTTCGGTTTGGATCCATGACAGTTATAAACTTCCGGAAAAGGATCCGAGCCGAGCCGGGACAGGTAACCCAGGGCAGGGACAGGTGATGCCGCGAGGGAGTTCGTTGAGATAGAACCGAACCGAAGCCGGAGCAGCACGTCACTTTCCGACCCGCTAAGTTTGAGACAGGTGTTCCGGAGCGGAGCGGAGCGGCGGCGGCTTCATGACCGGACCTCCGTTACACTGACCTGGGTATCATGTCCACCAGGACCCCCCTGCCCACCGTCAACGAGCGGGACACCGAACAGGTGGGTCAGAACCGAAACACCTCCAAACTTTTTCCTCTTCAGCTGAATCATCTGATCTCCGAGCATCAGGGAGGAAACGGCTATCAGGAGCGTTTCCGGTGTTTTCTGGAACATTTCCAGCCCCAGTGGGAGTCCTGAGGGTCCTAACCGGAACCTGGAGGTTCGGTCCGGATCCATTTGATCAGAACTCCCAGATCTGTCACTCCAAAATCTGCCAGGGACCAAAAATCTGATCCAGAGTGTTCTGGTAGAAATCTGTGCTTTATTCCAGGCTGTTCTAGGTTTACCAGTGGTGCCAAAACTTTCCTTGCACTCTTCTAGTAGTTCAAAGTGTTTTTAACTCTTTGAGTTTCCATATCAACTGTTGCTGTGCACTGCCAGTCAGCTGGCTGAAATGACACAATAAGATATATTTGACTTGTCTGAGACTCATATAGCTGCCTATTTTAACAGTTAAAGCACCAAATATTCTTTAATACGCATTAATACACATAGTGGAAAACATTTTTGGTAGCTAACATCTTCTGCTCTGTGGGTTCAGCCAATCAGCACCAAGGAAAATAAATGGCTGCTTTTGAATAACTTAAAATCTAAACAGGCTGCTAGCAGAAAGTATTGAGTCGTCAACTGGAGTAAAACCGATGGCATCGGCTCTTCTGATGGTTTCCACAAGCAGAGCATATGTGAGGTCAGACACTAATGTTGGATAAGAAGGTTAAGAGTTCCAGTTCTTCTGGATAAGCCTGAATGCTTGTTAAAACTCTCTGTAATAATGGTGAGCATGGACACATAAAGAAACAATCTGTATCAAATAAAACAAAGGAACTTTTCCTGGAATCTTTTGAAGTTGCACAAAAAAATAAAAACTGATGTGGGAACCGCTGGTAGTTTGACCTTATTGTTGTGACAAACATTGGAGTCTTAAAGGAACAGCGTCGTTTTTCTGTTGGGCAGCAGACTGCAGGCTAAATACTGATCAATATCAGTTCTACTCTCAACCAGTCTAATAATCTGAACAATTATATTTACTGGAATACAATCAGAGCTGCTCCATATTGAGACTTTATCTAGAAATATTTCAGTGATGATTTTAAATATGATTAGTCAATTTCTCTGATATTATAACTAATGATTCAACGTGTTGCGCAACTTTTACTGTAATAATCACTGTTATGTTATTTTTGCAACAGTAGAAGGAAATGTTGCTTCTCTGTTTTACACAAAGGCAAATAGATTATGTTATGGATTTTTATTTTTAACTACATTTTTATTCAGGATTATTGGACTATAATAATTTCCAATAAGCATAAACTCTGCAGTAAAAAAAAAAGGATATTTATTTATTAATTTCAGGTGCCTTAACCTAAAACAAAACATTAAACTAAGAAGTTATTCCTCCGTCTGATGAAATAACATGTTTTAATATTTATTTTGGTATTTATGTTACGATTAAGACATAAATCTGTTTTTAATCCGTTTTTAAGCCCTCTGATGTTACCATGCTTGTCTACCTAAAATAATCCGTCTCTGAATCATAAATGAGAATCAATTATTGTTTATTTTTACCTCCATGAAACAAACGAAGCTTCAAGGTGAGAGTTTAACACCAGGTTTGTCTCTTAGACGCTCCAGTTAGTCCTGAACGGAGCCGAATGTTTCATCAAATCTCTGCCTCACATTTATATAATTTACATCTTAAACTCTTTCATTTGCCATAAATATGAAACAAACCTTTAAACAGAAACAGATTTATTCACTTCTCTCTTTATTATTGTTCCTCCTCTAAGCATCAGCATGCAGGACGGGTCAGAACAGGGAGATTAATCACATTAGTCATGATTGATTATTGAAATAATCATAAACTGATTTAGTAACCGATTAATGGTTAGCTGGAGTTAGCATGTTTTACTTAGTAAGCCATAATTTAACGAAACTTCAAACCCTTCGTCAGATTAAACCCGTCCCTCCAGTGCCACCTCCAGGGTGACGTCATGCGTTCTGGAAGCGTCGCTCTTGCACTCTGACTTTTCCCTCCTCTTGTGCCTGTTCTCCTGGTCCTTCTCTGTTCCAGCTGTTCTGTAGATTCACATCAACCTGGATGAAGTTCCAGTCTGACAGGAAGGTCAAACGGTTTGGGTTCAGGTTGACCCATGTTGTTTTGCTTCCTCGTTTCCCAGCATGCACCTGGGGAAGACGGGCGCGGTGAGGCGCTGCCCCGCCCCGTCCGCTCCGCCCGCTGTAAAAACGCCGCCGCCGTCACCGCGGACGACGCGCCGCACGTGGGAAACTACCGGCTGCTGAAGACCATCGGGAAGGGGAACTTCGCCAAAGTGAAGCTGGCCCGGCACATCCCGACGGGCCGGGAGGTGAGACTGGACCGGACCAGGCTGGACGCAGTTCTGGGACATGCTCCAGAACCAACACCAGTTCTGACCCGTACCTTTACCTTTCAGGTGGCCATCAAGATCATCGACAAGACCCAGCTGAACCCAACCAGCCTGCAGAAGGTGAGACTAGCAACAGAACCAGAACCAGGCATTTGATCAGAACCAGAACCGGCTCCGAGTGTGTTTAATGGCCTGCTGTGTTTCTGTCTCAGCTGCTCAGAGAGGTTCGCATCATGAAGATCCTGAACCACCCCAACATCGGTGAGTCCCACCTGGATCCGCCGGGTCCAACAGGTTCTGGTTCTACCGGGCCTCAGCTGGGCCTCTGGTACCGTTTTAAAGCCCCACCTGTCCTACCTGTCTGCAGTGAAGCTGTTTGAGGTGATAGAGACGGAGAAGACGCTCTACCTGGTGATGGAGTACGCCAGCGGAGGTCTGTCACCTGCAGACACACCTGGACTAAAGCCAAACACCTGGATCCACCTCTGACCTGTGTGTGTGTGCGTGCGTGTGTGTGTGCGTGTGCGTGTGCGTGTGCGCGCGCAGGTGAAGTGTTCGACTACCTCGTAGCTCATGGGAGGATGAAGGAGAAGGAGGCCAGAGCTAAATTTAGACAGGTAACGCTCCCAAACCACCCATCGCCACGGTAACGCAGACACCCCATAACACAGAAGTAGAGCAGGTGGTTTTAGCAGGTCAGCCTGCCGCAGAGCCTCTGAGCCAGGCAGCAGCACAGGCTGCAGGTTTAAATCAATGTGATTAAAGCAAGGAGCAGCGCCCCGCTGCAGAACCTACAAGAGTGAATAACAGGAATAAATAATATTTAATAATTGGTTGTTTTCTGAAAACGTAGCTTGAAAGTGCTTGAATGTCCCTGTGGGAAAACCTGTATTAAGTATATAATAATGAAACATTAAACTTAGTGTAAAATCCTTAAACTCTAAATTATTAAATGATTATTAAACCTGAACGTTTCTCTCAGATCGTCTCTGCGGTCCAGTACTGCCATCAGAAGCACATCGTTCACCGAGACCTTAAGGTAACTCCGCTTTCCCAGCCGCCTCGAACGCATCACGGACAGCAGCGACGTTTTGGATCTCCTCTTCATCCTCCTCCTCC
>NW_015115811.1:0-34020 GCF_001443285.1 Poecilia latipinna
GAACCAATGCGGCGTTATTGTTCACGACCAAATTATATTACACAAGCGCACTTTACAACTCAGAGAAGCTGAAAAAAAAGCACATTTTCTGATTAAGGACAAACAACTGTCAACAAGGAATTTTATTTATTTATTTTTTATTATTATTATCTCTTTTCAAGATCTGCAGAAGTCACAAAAATAAGCCCAAAGTAAAGTCACCAAGTGAAACTTTAGAGTGTTGGGTCACCAGTTTATATACGGAAAGAAAACGTGTGTGGTTATTTTTTCTAAAAGTAAATAAACTCCTGTTGTTTTAGTCTTCCCAGCAAAATTGCTGATTTACATGTTGGCAGGAAATGACCCCTATAAGAATTATACATTATTTCTGTTTTCATAGTTTATTTTTCTGGACTGCCATTAACATAGTTCGTTTTAATATAGCATCTCTAAAAACCTTTGCACTATATGATTCAGAGTGAAAGCAGATCTTGCTTGACCCAATAACCTCCGCTCTCTTTCTGACCCATCTTCTTTGTCACTCTCTACTGTATCCTATTAACTCACGCAGGTTTTTTTTTTTTAAGCTAAAGAAGCAGGGTCTGGTTAAGGACAAGTAGTTCTGGGAATAACCACAATCTACCAGTCGGACCTGCTGGTGACCTGCTGCTGGCTTTAAGCTGCCAGAGCAAATCATATAGCACATGCGAAACAAGTTCTTTATAACAAGGCAGAAGTGAGTGGGAGAGCCAGGATTTTTTCTGCGTGTGTGTGTGTGTTTGTCATGTTTTGATGAGCATGCAATCCCTCATATTTAAAGTGCTCCAGATAGCCTGCAGAGTATTTTCAGTGTGGCAGAGCGGTGCAGGAAACTGAACCTCTCATTTCTGTTAGCTAAAGTTATTGAGTCAAATTCAAAGCAAACCGTTTTTAGACCTTTGAAGATATGTTGGTGGACATGTGCTTGTCTGTGGTTAGTTTTTTTTTTTTTTGTGCTCATTGGGGGCAAATAAAAGGGCTGTAAGATTATATTGTTTCACCTCTGTCAATATTATTTAATTCAGATAATGACTCATTTGCTTTTCACAGACGGTGCTTATTAAGGTACTCTGGTTAAGGTTTAAATTGTGATGGTTTGGTGTTTTGCAGTGGTTGGTACCTACAAAATGGTTCAATGAAATACAAAAGAGGCATGATCAGGAAGAAGAGTGTTTTTCTGTGAAACTATTTTCAGGCCTAAGTGGATGACTGGCTCATCAGCTGCTTCAAGTTTCCAAACAGTTATCATGGATTTGGAGAATTACTGCTTTGATTCCAGCTTTTCTCCTGCCACAAATCGAGGGGACTAGAATAACACTGTATAAATCTAGTCCACCTACCATTTAAGTTCACTAAATTATCCCAATATTTATGCACAGAAAAGACTAGCATTTGAACAGTTTGGTAGTTATATCTCTCTTTCTTTCTGTAAATCTTGTTCCGATTTTGTCTCATTGTTTCTGTTTCAACCACACATCTGTTTTCACTCTTTGCAAACGTAAATATTTAGAGATGGATGACTAATGGGGATGACATGGTAAAAGTCCTGTTTTCCTCACCTGAGGTCAACTTCTTAAAAAGATTTCTCCCATGACTAAAACAATCATTAACTGAATCCTTCATATTTGTTTCACAAACTGAAGCAACAAGCTTAAAGGGCTATTTTCACACGTAGGATTGAGAAAATAGGATTTGTTTAGTGTGAATATGTCCTGACATAATGTAATTGTAGACTGTTGAAGTCAACAAAAGCAGAGCTGATTTGGATCATCATCATCGTTTACACTGATAAAAATAGCTGTGAAAGAAGGTTAAAGACCAATTCATAAAACAAGTTGGTTATAAATAACGATTAGTCTCTCATATAGATATATTTTTTTTTTATAAAATTGTCTTATTATTATTTTACATATTTCTCACACGTTGCAATTTCAGTTGTTATGGAATATTTTGTTTTGAAATCAGCTTCCTTATAATCGCCTTTGGTTTGTTTTAATCCCCGAGCCATTTGTTTATTTATTTCTTTATTTTTTTAGTGACGTCAGGATATTTTTACACCTTTTCAAAATGAAATGTGAATCTGGACATCCACACTGCACAGAACACAGAAATTAAAATAACCAAAATTTTAAATAAAACTAATTTCCCAAAATTTCATAATTATTGTACATTTCAAGACTGATACAAAGCAGCACAAAGGATTTCTGACCTTATGTTGACAATAATAATGTAGCGCTAAACTTATAACCTCCAATAAAATGTAGAATCTCTTTTGTAATGATGGAAAGCCAGGGATCTTTTTTGGTCTTGATTGTTTAGTTTGCATGCTATTCAAATTGGAGGAACAAATACTCATGCACATCTGATTCTGAAATATTATCTTCTACAGGTAAGAGTACGTTCTACCCTTACCGTCTCTCCTCTACTCTCTCTGATCAAATCAGCTTCTTTTGTTACAACTGATAATGCATAGCGACGTATGCCAGCAGCAGTACAGAGGGCCTGTTTATCACTTCATACTGGTGCACAGATGCAGTGGAAATCATGACTGATGCGACACAGGCCTAGGAACAGAGAGGAAGAGTGACAGAGAAATCCAAGGACTAATGACACCTGGCCATTTATCAGACTTGCTTCCCATAATGAGATATTGTCTAAACACCAACGTACAAAGTGTTGGCGTAAATCAGCCTTTCTTTTGCCAGTAATGGGCACCTCCATGAAGCCAAACAGAGGGTATGGTTCTCCCGATCGCGTCGTTGTCATACATGTGCGTATTATCTTCACGTCCACCAAATGTCTGATGAATGGCAGAGTATAATTACCTTAAACCTTTCTTTTGCCACCTCAGTTCTTTTCCATTGCATTTTCCCACCGTAGAGAATAAGCTCATGCTCATGTGCATCACAAGGAGGTGTTCCCCAGGGCTATGACATTGTATGCGACTTGGTGGGTTTATTGGGCAGCCTCTACTGACGTCATTTGACGTACTTGCATCATTAGTACGAAGGAAATCTTTCTGTGGACATGGAAGTTTAGATAAAACTCAACATAGTGGCTCAGCTTTCTTGTCTTTGCTTTAAAGTTACAATCGAAGATAATATTTAAAGTTACAATCGTATATAATATTTTATATACGGTGCAAACCTTTTAACGTAATTTTTATCGTAAACATGTGGCATTAGGGTTTGAAACTGACCTACAACAGGATTGTTGTCAAAATCCTAAAACGACTACTAAAATGACATTTAACTGGGGCCTGCCCAACATTAAACAATACTTCAAACCCGGCATTTCTGACACTTAACAAAGTCTACCACCAGAGTGCAATGACTGAAGCTCATCCAAATCATTGGAGTTATGGCTGATCTGGTTCACAACCACAGTGGAATGTCCATACCTCATTGACAGAAAGATTTAAACCGAGACTTGCAACTATAAGCTTCACATATGTGGTTCTCACTCACGGTGCGAAATAAAAATATAAAATAAAGACAGCGGATAATTATTTGTTTTTGGGGGGGTTTTTGTAGAAAATTTTCAACCTTCATACTAAGGATTTTAATTCACATTAAAAAATTCTGAGAAATAATACATTTATGTAAGCAAAATATGAATAGTCACAGGAAATATGTATTTTTCCCACAATGCATTGCGCCTGTTTGTATGGAGAAACAGTGCAAGCAGAGCTTCATTATACCACCCACTGGCTCTTCAGTGTTGGTATTTTTTGTGGAATATACCAACACTGAAGAACTCAGTGATCACCGTTGGGACTCGACTTTCTGTAAGTGTTTGACTTATGAAAAGCCAAGACAGCTTAAAAAGTGACTTGTCTTTGCAGCCATTGTGCATGACCTTCTGAAAACAGTGAACACCCTGGACAAGTTCACACTGTCTCATAATCTAAATCTCTACAACTTTTCACTTCTTAGGTTGTTCCTTTTACAGATGCAGGTTGAATAGTACAGGATTTTTTTTTTTTCATTAAATTTAGAAAAAGCTTAAAAGTGGTCTTTTTGAGTTTCATTTTTAAGTGTGTCTTCTCACAAAAACCTGGTGTTATAGCATGTATAAACTTTCATAATTCCCAGATTTAAAAACAAAATATGTTACTTATTTACTTACAGACTTTTATTTTCATCAAAACACAATTCATTGAGTCGGACCTATTCATTGTAATACGGCATGTTTCAGTAAAATATCCAGAAGACAAAGTCTCATAGGGACAAATGCAACAATGCTTCATAACGTGGACTGTAATTGTCAAATGTCCTTGCAAGGTGTCGACAATCCTTTTGGTATCTGCTGTTATATAATTGGAAAGTCGGAGAAGTTGTTGTCGTTGGAGCTTTTATTTGCAACTAAGCTGTTTCATCAATCTAAGCTCTACAGTGTGTTCTCATTAAGACTGTTTGCCAAACAGATGCTGCTAGATGTCACCTTAAAAAAAAAAAAAACCTACTGGGGTGCCCAGACTTAATACCAAAATGTAAAATGTCTGGTGTCCAGCCGGAGTCTCCTCGTCTGTCCAACAAAGACAGCTCAGTGCCAACTTTGAAAGCCGACAGGGTGTTAGCCTGACCCATGATCTTCCCCCGCTGCTCCGTCACCTCACATTCAAAGGCCTGGAAGTTCCACTCATTCTTGTGTTTCCTGTTTTGTGGTCCCGTCCCTCCTTCACAGCTTCATCCAGGAGGATTTCTCAGCTCAGCTGCGACATGACATCAAGAAGCCAGAAAAAGCTCCCAAACACGTTTTGCCTGTCCTTGCCTCCAAAGCCACCACAGAAGGGAATAATGTCCCTGTTTTTGTCAACCTGTTGACCATTGCTTCTTTATTAGAGCTATGTTTAGCCCTCCTGAACAAAACAGAAAATTTGACATGTCATCTGACGTCGCGGCGGCTTGTTATTGGGATGCGTCAAATGGCAGAGCAGAAGGTGTCAGGTAATTACTGTTTTAACGGCGTTTAGGAAAATTCACCACCAGTCGCTCTTCCTCCTCGAATGTGTTTTCTGGAATTTGACTTGTGTTTTGCTGTTTCCGTCCCGTCACATAAAATGACGACAGCACTGAGGGTACTGGGCAAAAATGGGCATTTTTGTTGTGTTTGCTGAGATATTCTGAGAGGTGCTAATATCCTGGTTGTATGCCACTTTTCCACCGCCTCCCACTTTGTATCTGTCGCTTTTGTCTGCTCTCTACTTCTCGTTCCTCTGTCTGTACCCCCCAACCACATGCGCCCTCCAAACCGAAGCACATGGCAGACCCTGGTGTAACTGTCATCAAAGGCAGGCTTTGAAAAGGGAAACACAAAAATTGCAATTATATAGGACTGACAGCACAGTCAGGCCAGCAAGGACGGAGAAGGCACGTGGAAGACGAGTGAATGAGTTCAAAGATGTGAGACAACGCTATAAGAAGCAGACAAAGACCTCAGACTTCTTTGATTATGTAAGCTTTGTGCTGAAAGTCTGTTTTAGTCATGCTTCCAGACACGTTTTACCTGCAACAGTAACAATTCATCTTATTTGGAGAGTGTCTTAGGTTTTGTTAGAGACCATTGGGAAACAGCATCACAAACCACCAGGAAACATGCCATACTGAGTCCAACACATGGTTAGGGTATAAAACAGTATCGAAGTAGAGTATTTATCAAAGATGCGGCCAAATCGCCAATTTGTTATGCTTGCCACAAAAAGAAAGAAAGAAGGAAAGAAAGTTCATACACTTTTTTGTTTCTAGTTCAATACCTTAAGTTAATGCAAAGAAAAGGCATATTTCAATCCAAACAGTGATTTAAACTCCAACCACCAACCAAAGACAATCAATTTTGAAGCTAGAGATTTCCTTCATAGACACTGAACCAGAACTACTTGTCCAAACTAGACTGGGTTCTCCAAGGCAAATGTTGGAGTCTTGACCACTGTCATAAGTTCAGTAAGCAAGTAGCTCACTATGTAATATGTGGCTACCCAGAAGGAGACCTTGTATGCTGGCTTTGATGGAAGCGCCCATTCCGACTGACAGAGAAGTAAAATCATAGTTAGAAAATATTAGATAGCATAATTCTTACAAGATTCTAACAGAAAACCATGTTTAATTTGAAGAAAGCAAGAAAAACAGTTACTCCATATGACTTAATTTACTGACAGATGTTGTAGCAGCTCCCATCAAGCTCCGAAGAAGCTTACTTCCTAAAGCGTGATAATGTTTTACATATTAAAAATGTCACTTTTGAGAGGCAATTGTTTGGAAAAGCAAAGAACAATGTGCTTTACGAAGGCCAAGGCATTCAAGGACACGAGAGCGCTCACGTGTCTGTGAGTGCAACTGAAGTCCGCATGTGACAGTCCTTTTGTAGTGGGTTAGTTGGGAAAACCTCAGGCAAACTGGTTTGTAAAAGCGTCACATTTACAGACACTGGAGGCTTTGATTGCCTCCAGTGTTGCAGTGGTTGATGGGGCACTTCTGTATTTTTTTTAAATATAGATACTTTCTACCTGCAGGTGTTTTTTTGGTTTTTTGTTGTTGTTTTTTTTACAGAATCCACCTTCTGTCACCTGACTGATTAGCAAGTCCTATATCCCACCTCTATACTCAGCCACTCAGCTGCAGATGAAGTACTGCTGCCTCAGTGCTCTGCTGGAGGTCAAACGAGGTTCTTTGGAGAAAGCCAGCATTCCTGTAGCCATGTCCAATTTGTTACTTGACACTTTCCAAAAACAGAGGCATTTAATTGCGGGTCCCGTTTTCGTTTTGCTCTCTCTATCATTGCCGTTTTATTGATCCGTTTTTCAAAATTTTCAGCTGTATGCAATGTTGCATGCCTGGAGTTGTGTGTAAGTGGATGCTGATGTCTGTGCACATGTCTGACTTGTAATTAGCTTTGTGCTCTGGTCTGTATGGCATTTTAACAAATGCTTCTATATTTATTTATATGGACATGCTATCAGACTGATGTTTTAGCAGAGTAACTCCGTCCACCTCCTTTGCTTTCCGTCCCTTTGGATTGGGGCTATGTTGTTTTTTTAAGCTTTTGTGGGTTCTTTGTTCCCCCTTTATCTTTTTTTCAGTTCTTGCAATTCTGAAAATTATGTCTCAGAAGCTTTTTATTGGCACAAGGATTTTGTCTCCCAGACTGAACTCATAAATGCATTATAATTTTTATTTTGCAGTTTGTGTAAGACACAGCTTGCCGTTGGCAGGCTCCGTACCATTCAGATGTTTGAGTGTGTCTTTGTGTGTATTTCCCCTTTATGAACAAGCCATGTGGAAATCAGTTGTGTAGATGCTACATACATATAATACTGTGCAAAGGTTTTACTCCTTATTTCTTTATTCTTTGCTTCCAAGAGGCTATATTTTCTTGTAATCTTTATAAAGTGGTTCTGATTAATAAATCCCTAAGGATGTTTCCGTAAAATAAGAGGAAAGCGGACAAGTGGAAAAACATTACTTAAAAGACAAGTTTTCAAGAAACAGGAAGACATTCTGACACAGGTAGCTCTCACCTTCCCAAGAAAAAAAGTAAAATAAAATAAAACATAGCCTGAAGATAATTGGGGTACTATAACGTCTTCATCTCATTAATGTGGCAATTGCACAATAACCGGAACCGGACGGCCCTGGTGTATGATGACCAAAACCTGGGGATCTCTGCGATCCATCTTGAAAGGAGTCAGTTGAGGTAGTTCAGATAAGGATTTCTTCTGGTTGTCTCTCTCTGGTTGTTTTCAATTTATGTCTAATTGAAAGGGAAGGAGAGCTCTAACTCTCTGGAGGAACTAAATTTCCAGAATAAATAATTAAAAATGTGTTGATTTTCTTGTTGGGTACCTGTGAAAACATGTTTTTCTACTGGCTTGATGGTTAAGAGCATCATTAAACAAGTATCACCCACACACATGCACAGTGTGCAGGTTGACTGTTTTAGCAGTGACAGACGGGGCATGTCCAGAGGGTGTGTGGGGTGTGTCTGTGGTCAGACTGACCATATAAGACACAGCTAGATACTCTAAAGATTTTCATTCAGCTGCACTGAAGAGTGCAGATCTCGGTTTTGACTCATTTCTGTAACTTCTTTTCATGCTTCATTCATTTCATTTTATTTCCGGTTGAAGAAGAACTAGTTTGTCTTTTTGAAGCTTTATTTTCAGTGTCTCTCAGAACATTAGTTATCAAAGTGTGTGAGTTAGGGAGAAAACTGCAGCATTTTTAAGTTTAGTATTGATTCGGTTTTATTAGTCAAGCATCCTTGCTGGGTTGCCTCAGCAACCGTGTGGGTCCACTGCAAGTCTGGGGTGAGTATGCAGCTCAGCTGGATCTTCCTGCTCTCCTTCCTTAGCATTATCTCTTTAGTTTGGTTTCAATTCTCCTACTTTTAGCCCACTTTGTCATCTACTGTTTGTTTTTAGGGAAAACTGCACTTAGAAAAGCACATACCTAACATTTTTATATATATCTGTTATTTTTCCAGGAACCGCTCACAATTTTCCAAACAATTTGTGCAGAAAAAAAAATAAGAAATCTTACAGCAAACACAGACATCAGTTTGCATTTTTTTTTAAAAGTAACATCTTAAACCACAAAGTACCTAGCTGTTTAGTGGCAACTTCAGGCCCATCATGATAATGCCAGGGTTTTGCAAATTCATAGCCCTGTAATTGTGGCTTTAAATGAGAGATCTGTGCAGAGGAATTTCTCTCTGCAAATTTTCATGGTTTATCTTGACATTTGGCCCAATTAATGATGTTTTAGTGCAGTAGGGATGACATTTAGCATGTTTTTTTTTTATCACTAATAACATTCTGGTATCAGCTAAAACATTCGGGATGTTATGATATTTGTGCATGCTTATGCACACCCATTAAAAACAAGTAATAATTAATTTCATGATGGCACCTGTCATGCAATTCAGTAGATTAAGAGGGAAAAGTGAAGAAAATGAGTCAGTTGATTTGCTGCATCATGGTGATTATAATCAAATTTTTACATTTGATTAGATGTTTAAGTAATTTTTTATTTCAAAATGAAAAGGTGTGTTTTGTCAACCCCTATAATTGAGTTTGGGTACATGGTATTAAAATAGGGGGTCATATCTGGAAGTTTTATCACATTTTAAAAGGTTGTGATAATAATCATAAAAGTTGCTATATGCATATTAAGCTTTAATCATCATTGGTTTGCTCATATGCAATTTTTCCCATTAATCTGTTAATCTGTGAATCTCAAATCTCCACTCCTGAAGCTTGGAATCAGAAAACACTACTTCCAGGGTCAGATGATGTCACGTGTCGAGAAAGATCTCGACAGCATGTGTTAGCAAATGAAGGTGTTGTAGGATGAATCATTGGATGAACTGTATGTGTCAGCATCTGCAGCCCAAAAATAGCTGCAGAAAATCCCTGGTTCATTCACAGGAGTACACAAAAAGCTTCTGAATCATAGTAAATGTTATTTACAGCTCCAAGAGGTGCTTCTTACCGATCTGTGTCCAGAGTCTCGACTTTTGATCGCTAGCAAAAATGACTCAGCTGTTATGAACATGTGCTGTACTTGTATGCTAGTTTGCTCCAAATGGATGGTTATATTTAAGGTGTCATGTCATATTTGGAGCTTTCGAAACGGTACATTTATGTCCAGCTTGTTTGCTCTGCTGCAGATCATATGCACATAGAAGAATACATTGAAAAAGATGAGGAACCACCTGTGCTGCTCAACTCTCGTCCTTCTCGCGGTATAATACGTTACTTTTGTATGTTTTAATAAACGCAAATATGTTTGCACCTCCCCTCACTCAGACTTATGTATCTTCCAGGTGATAGGCTGTGGTGGAACTGCAGCGGTGCAGTGTCGGTGGGGAGAAGGGTGTGTGTGTTTGCAATGCCCTGCAGGCCAGGAGCCATCCAAGGTGAGCAAATGAGCCACAAGAATAAATGGTAAATTAATTTTCTCTTGCCCGTGTTGTCCACTATGCTTCCTTCAATGCATCTCCCATTGCTTTTATAATCCAAATCAAATACAAATGTGATGAAATGTGCTTGTGCATGTTTTTATCCACAGAATATACAATAAAAAGTAGTGGGTCATTCACTAGAAACAAACAAACAAACAAAAAAAAACTATTTAGTTTTGAAATACATTTTATTAAATCCTTATATTAATGTAAAGTCTGTAAAAGTCAAGGAATAAAGGCCAGCATGTAAACTTTTTTGTTTTTTTTTGTTTTTTTTGGAGACTTATTTACAGTGTCTTTCACAAGTATTAATACCCCTACATCCTTCAAACAGCTTGTGACTATTCCACCATTTCCTGAACTCATGATGTGTATGTAGCCTAAAAACAAGTATAGTGACCAGAGAACAGTTTTCCATATCCACTACAAGGCTTTTGACCAATGTTAAACTGGACATCTTAATGCATTCTTTCAACAATAGGTTTCTTTTTGTAAATTTTTAGCTCAAAATAAGTTGAAGGTTGTGTTTGTGGAATAGCACAAAATGCGAAAAAGCTCAAAAGGCACTGCAGGTTTAAAGAGATCAAGAGTTGTTGCCTTAAATCAATTTTAATCACTTCTATTTACTGCCAAAAACTGTGTAAGATTGTATCAGTAAAATCATGAAGAAAATATAAAACACAAACTCTCCTAGCTAAAGTTGACATTGCACAGCACAAGAAAGAGGCTCTGTTGTGTCTTATTTTTCAGTTTTATCTCCTCGTGTTTGAAGTCTTTTCTTTCTCTTTCAGCCTTGCAGGCAGATCCAGAGTTCAGCTGAAGACATTAAATGTCAGTTCTGCCCACCTGGGAGCTTTTCAGACACGGTCGACTCTGAGCTCTGTCGTCCACACACATCCTGCGAGATCCTGGGCAGAAATGTTTCAGTGTCTGGGACTCTGACCTCAGACGCTGTCTGTGGCGACTGTCTGCCTGGGTGAGAACTGCCGCTTCTGTCTTGCTGCTGCTCCACATGCGCCCACGATTTAAACTCATCTCGTCTCTATTTCTTTGTTCCTTGTTTTGTTTTTGTTTTGTTTTCCTCATCCAGATTTCTCTCTCCTGATGGGGGACAAGTTTCCACTGAAAGCGGTTGCACGAAAAGTAAGATTCTTTGCAACCCTACATTTGCTCCCTGGTGTTTATAGGCATCTATTCCTCTGATTCATTTTGCAATTCTTGTCTCCGTCCTCCAGCAGAATTGCATGCCAGAAAGGTTCGCACTGTGGAAAAAGGTTCCTCCAGTGGGGCAGGAGGACCAGCCAACAGCACGGTGGTTCGAAGTGCCGAGGAAAAGACGGCGGAGTACGCTGTGTTCGCATTGGTGCCTGTCTTCTGCATAATGGGCCTGTTGGGCATCCTGATCTGCAACATCCTGAAGAAGAAGGGATACAACTGCACTGCTGAGAAGGACGGGAAAGACGAAGAGACTGCCACACCTCAGAAAGAAGGTGAGAAAGACAAAAAAGTGCAAAATTGACCATGTAATGTCATTGAATCCTGTAATCCTGTAACGATTGGTGCTGTGATGTGCTCTAAAGGCATCAGCGCTCAGAGGAAGCGAGGGCTTTTTTTTTTTTTTTAATGCCATACAAGGGTCAATTCAAGAGTCAACAGAGCAGAAAAGTTAAGATGGGAAAATCAAACGAGGCAGACAGAAATCAATAAAAGCTATTAAAAGTTTAAAGTGAGAGAAACTGAAAAAGAAAAAGGATTAAGGGTGTGGGGGAGTGGCTCTAAAACAAATATTGATTCATCACACCCACTCTCTGCACGTTGTACCAACTGCTTTTCAAAAAAGAACAGCCATCTTGAGATTGTATTTCTAGGCATAATTCTTAGCCTTTGACCCACTTACACGCAAAAAGAGCTTTGAGAGTTGTTGATATAAGGCAGTAATTGACATTACAATTACAGTGTCGAGGTCACCCTCACTGCTTTGCACGTAATGTGGTAAAAAGCACCCACTTCTCCTCCATTATTCTCCTTTTGGATCTGGCGCACTGTGGTTGTTGGGTTCTCATTCTTGCAAAACACATGGGATGGGTTGTATTTTCCACAGGGAGTTGAAAGGACAAATGCTGAAGATTTTATTGAGAGATGGCATAATAAAAAGGTTTATCTTATGTAAAAAAAAAAAACTAAAAAAAAGTTTGGATAGCCTACAAACTGAAACCTGATTGTAATTCAGCATCCATGAAAAACAAAAACCATATAAAAAAAGGTAATATTCAGTAATTAATTGCCTAGGTTGTTTATTAGTTAGTCCAAAGAAGAAATTAGAGGGCCTTTAA
The DNA here is from genome assembly GCF_001443285.1 of Poecilia latipinna. Taxonomy (NCBI): domain Eukaryota; kingdom Metazoa; phylum Chordata; class Actinopteri; order Cyprinodontiformes; family Poeciliidae; genus Poecilia; species Poecilia latipinna. The sequence goes on from NW_015115811.1 coordinate 12,312, forward strand.
AATGTGAGCCTTAACAGATTTTAAGCTGGCTAAGCCGGCTTCTTCTGCTCTCACCTGATGGTGCAAAGCAGAGCCAAAGAAGTATTATGACCCAGCAGGAGTGTCAGCTGGGAGCTCAACAGATCCTGTTAAAAGGCTGTTTACGTCTGCACAACAGCTGTTGCTTTTAGGTTTCTTAGTGACTGACATGGAGGAAGAGTGGGGTCTGATTTCTAATGAATTCAATTAACAATTATTGCACAATGTGGGGGACATGCATGTAGAAATCATTGAACTTTCAGCCCCAAGATGGTCAGAGACTCAACAAGTATTACGGGGTTGGGGGACAATAGAATTGAAAACTGTGCAAAACTTCATATTAAAACAGTTAAAATGAAATAAAAAGCACATTTAGAACATAGTAATGAACATGTGTCCACTTTAGACTTTATATTAGTCTGATACTTATCTGTGTTTTTATGTTCTATGAAGTAACAGACCCAACGGATACCTTTTCTTGCTCCCTATAAACTTTGACAGGACGTTTCACTGAGTTGAACAGACGCTCAATGTGATTAAAACCCAGACGGGTGAGCATAGAGGATGCCATTTAATAGTGGCAAGTGCTTCAGGTATCAGCGATGTCTGGTTTTTGTGTTTGTGTAACTGTTGCCTCAAAACTTAAATTGCTCCTGATGCTGCGAAGGAAACTGAACCTGAACCTCGCTCTCTCTGCGGCTCCGTCGTTTCTTCCATCTCCTCTCCATTTATCATAAGTTTCAGTCGTATCTGGTCAAGAACCCGACACCACCCATCCCTCTCTCCTTTCTCAGTCAGATCAATTATTTAATCAGCTCATTTACCTCATTGTTAATGTCTTCTGTTTCATTCTCCTTGGCCAGGACTCTTTAGTTGCTTTCTGCTCTCAATTCTAAGACTGTTTCTATTTACAGTGAAAGAAAAGTTGCTAAGTTTAGTAATTTAATGTTTGAGGGATGCATTGAGGACTGGGAGCAATAACTTGCACATTCATTCTTTCGGGTCTTTTCAGTTCTTGATGTAGCTGCCTATGAATAGACTGAATTAATGTACTATGCTAAATGAGATAAAGGAGAGAAGGAGGGTGTTTATGCAGGGAGTCAGGTGAAGATGATGGAAAACAGGAAACTTGAGAAAGTGAGCTATAGAAAAAATTAAGAGCACGAAACAGAAAAACTCATTAACAAAACCTGTCCCTGTTTCTTTGCCAGCACTGCTACATTATGCTGTTGTTGTGACAGTCTGTCAGTCTCACGATGTCTTTGCTCGGCTAAAGTTAAACAAACGTCCTACTTCTGCACTTTTCAGACCGACTCTGTCAGGGAGAACACCCCAGAGGCTGAATTACAACAAGCCATTTGCCTTGCAGGACTAAAGCGGACCTGCTGGCAGGACTTATAAATTCCAGGTGTAGAGAAGCATTAATGGGAGTAATATCTCTAAATCTGTGTTCAGGCAGAGTAATGACTCATTAAAAACTCTAGTTCTCCAGTTCTCAGTCAGACGCTGCGGTTGAACTTCATCAAAGAGTCACGGTGTTAACAGCAGATAAAGAGTGCCACTCGGTGAAGGTGATGCTGTTATTTTTCCATAGCAACAGTCACTGTAGAGACAGAGCTATTGTTACGCTCTGACAACAGCCTAATGCTGCTGATGCAAGAGATAGAAATAAAACTCTACACGCACACACACACGCATATACTCAGAGATATTTCCAATCAATACAGTTGGAGTTCACACTTGGCTCAGTGTCGCTTGGCATTTCACACTACAGCGCACTGAACGCACCAACACACTGAGCTCTGTGTGCTCCAGTAGCGCTGAATGGAGGAGAACTGCTGAGTGAGTCTATTCTGTCCCCCCCCCCCTCTCCCCCCACAGGCCCTCGCTGCCTTCTCTCACTGTCCTCATCTATTATGGGATGGGGGTGGCCATGGAGGCATTTATATTCTTTGCAGTTAATCTGTCCTCGTCTGTCCTCATCAGACAGAGCGGCTCAGTATGAGTGACTTTGTGAATTTTGGGATTCCTTTAAAAAAAAAAAAAAAAAAAAGTTTGCATACTATTTACCCTCCTATATGGGAAAAACATTTCATCTGTGATGGAAAAAAAGGGTTATTTTTCAGATTAAAAACATATACTTTGCTTATCAGATATTTGATCACTTTAGCTGCTGGTTGCAGTGGTTGCAATCGTCTGTGTGTGAAGTGGGTGGGCTGCCAGATCTGCAGCACCCTCCAGTGGTGGGTCAAGGTCAAAACAACTGTGAAAAAAATCGTAGTAATTGTGTTGATATTTTATGTTACCAAGGATTTTACCTGACTGTCCAGTAACAATGGCTACTGTGATAAATGATCCCCTGCCATTGGGCGGTACGCTGTGATTTACAGCTGAAACCAGGTATTTACAAAATTATGCTGAATAAAAAAATACACGTTTTTTTCCCTCACTGTCAGAAGATTAATCAGACCAAACCTCTCTTGTTTTAGGATGGAATTACCAAAATTATTTCTATTTGCTAAATACCAGAAAACCTAGGGGAAATGTTTTGCAACTTTGTTCAAACTCAGAAGTTTATCTACATTTGGTCAGTATCCAAAAATAATTGTCTTTTAAACTGCATGGTTAGGTTCCAACCTTTTGGGCTTCCTTACACAAGCTTCTTCTCACAATAGCTTGCTGGAGTTCTGGACCATTCCTCCTGAACAGAGCTGGTATAACCGAGAGCATTTTGGAGGCCGTCTGACTCGCAACTTGCCTAAAACTTCTCCATAGGGTTGAAATCAGGGCTTTGTGATTGCTGACTTTGCTGTTGTCACATTGATACACGTTGGCTGTTTGCTTAGGGTTATTTATTGGGTTATTTATTGTTATTTAAACTTTAACTTCCTGGCTGATGTCTAAAGCTGTTGCTTCACTATTTCTAAATATAATCTTCTTTCCTCGCGATGCAGTCTATTTTATGAGCTAGCTAACATGTTTCCCCCTGTCTTTTAGGTCACAACTGCCCCTACATATCCGATGACCTGAATGAAGACACAATCAGTGTTCTGGTTCGCCTCATAACAGAGAAGAAAGGTATCTAACACATCTGATTTGATCTGATTTGATCACAAAATTTTGTGACTACTTCAATACAAAGGGCTGTGCTCGTTCTGATAATTTTGAAGCTTTTGCTTCAAAAGATGCAATTTCCATTTGAAAATAGCTTCTTATATTTTAATTAAGTTGCTGTGTATTTGTCTGATCATTTGAAATGCATGAGTGTTACACACAGACCAAAAGCAACATACATGTAAGAGGCAAATAATTTTTCTTCTGTACTTGTAACCCATATTATCTTTTGCTTTCTTAACATGATCTACTTTTACTTCAGCCAGAGTGCGATAACTTGTGCAACCAATAACATTAAGAGGTGGTGTTTCAATAAGCTGATATTGTCTCTGTGTTTCAGAAAATGCTGCTGCACTGGAGGAACTGCTGCTGGAGTATGAGAGCAAACAGATGAGCAAAGGCTCATCAATCAAGTAAGTGTCATACACACACGCGCACACACACACGCACACGCAGTCACACACTGACAAATCCTTGCATGCTTTCACTAAGTTGTCCTCCTTGAGGTCAGATTTAACAAGAAGTCAACTTCACTCCTGTAATTTTCTCTCTAATTATATATACTAATGATATTTGTAATTCGCAGTTTCCTTCAACTTTTTTAACAAAAAGACATAGTTTCAAAAGATGTATTGACCCTTCAGACTGCTCTGGCTGCATTTTTCTGAGTGGGAGCAGTTTGACGCTTGGCGGTGACTCATTCCCACAGGTCTGCAGCGAACGTCTCACACAGCCATAAAAACTGTCCAGTTATGAGACTTCGGTAGTCATTTGGTCACTGAGCTCACTGGTGGTCACATAACTTATCAAAGTCTCAACTTTTACACGACCAAGGGTGACTGCGGCTGGAACTTTGGTTGCTGCGGCTTTAAGAATCACTCAAGTAGTCAGAATTAAATTGAAAATGTCAGTTTACGCCGCTGCGCCTCCCTGTTTTCTTGCATGAGATCTTGTTTATTTTTTAAACATATGTTAACATTTCAGTCTGGAATAATATTGAAAAAGTTCTTGTTCTAAAATCTGTTTGTAGTTAAGCACTGTTCAGTGGACTCTTTTGAGAACAGAACCATTCCTTGGATGTAATTTTGCTGTGAGACCCCAAGCCTTTCTAGTTTATTGTTGAAATTCTGCATTTATTTTTAAATGTTACAGATGCATTCACAGACAGAAAGCTTAACTATGTCATGATTTGAAGTACCTTCAGACTGTCACTGCTGGCTTTTAACACTGGAATAGATAGCATTAACTCCTTCGTTTGTTCACAGAACATATTATGTTGTAGAGTTTAGTAAGCTGTAAAGTGCATTTAAACTAATCTGAGTTGCACCACTGTACTGTCTAGATAACAGAATAAATAGAAATAAATTATCTTAAAAAACTGTTAGAAAACTGTAGCCTTTGAAAGTCATCTAACCAAATAAATAATATTTTACTCATCTTTTGATTTTGTCCTGACTCTCACCCCTCCACCCCCCCCCAATTTGTTCAGCTCTGATTTTTATGTATTCACTTATAGTGTGAAAAATTGTGAACCAATGGAGATCTCTGTGGCTGGTGCCGGTGTGCTGTTTCTCAATGGGGCCACAGAAACACAAAGCTACAGTTTCAGGAACATTCTGACACACACACATTGTCCACACACAGCTCTGGAAAAAAAAAGTTTTAGATAGATGCACAGCCCATGGAAGGGGCAATGTGGGGGTTCAACCAACCCCTTGCTGCAATAACAGAGACAATTGTCTGTCTCTATTTTGCTCTTTACCTTAATCAGCACCTTATAACAATAAAGAGACCTTCAGTTCTTTAACATCAAAATTGCTCTGTGTCTACACAGTCAATGTACAGAGCTACTTCCTGAAACAATTAAACTTCATCTTTTATTCGTTGCTTCGTTGGTATACACAAGCAGATCTAAGACATCCAGCCTCTGTGCTGGAACAGAGGCATGGGGTACTTGGGGTACTTGGGGTACTTGAGGACCAGGTTTAGAAACCGCTGAACAACATGGGAGAGTGAGCGGAGTTGGCCCATCATAGGACAGAAATTTGTACATTTAGGTTCACTCCAAAACGAGGCCAATTTGTGAAATTTTCTAAATTAAAAATGCAATAGTTGACGATTGTAGTCATCTTGTGTGGGTTCGAATAAACTTTCTGACCGTTTTCCCTCCCTTTCTCACCAACAGGTTCCCGATGCTGTCTCCCTTGTCCACCTTCCGCTCCATCCCCAAGTCTTGCCCCCATCAGTCCCACCTCCACACCATCTCGGGTCTCTCCGGTCTCGCTCCCAAACACGGCTACCGTTGCTCCCGCTGCGCTCAGAGAAAGTGGCCTCCTGTTCTCATTCCTCCCCTGGATTCTCTCAAAGACCCTCTGAAGCCCCCGCAGGGCCTCATTCTGCCCTCCTTGGACACACCTGTTGACCAGCAGAAGAACCCTCTGCTGGGGGCGGGTCGCGTAGACACTCATCACCCCCAAGCCGCTGTTGTGCCAAAGCCTGTTCAGAACAAAGTGGACAGCAGTGAAGGGAGGGAGAAAAAAGAAGGAGAGGTGTTGTCTGTTGGGAGGTGAGTCCGGCTAAATGCATTGCTGTTTTTGTTGTTGTTTTTTTATATCTGTTTCTGCTTTAAAGTCTTCTTTAACTTCACGTCTGAACCCTGAAAACTGGCCTGAACAGCATTTTGTTTAAACACTTTGCCTTGCAGTTTCAGATAAAACTATTCTGGTTTCTTTTGGAATATTTGCATTTGTCTTTCTGGCACTGACTTTAGATAACTTTCTGTTTTTGATTTAAAGATTTCAAGTGGCTCACATACCTGAGTACAAGCCTGTCACCACGGAAACAAAAACATCATCCCAGGAACAAAGAAACTCCCTGTTTGGTGGGAAACATTTTTCCTCCTGTTCGTCATCTGGCTTCAGGAGGTACGGTCATAAAAACTCACACCATGTGTCATCACTTTCTTTCTGATTCTCGCTTCAATCTATGTCTCTGCTGTTTCTTTATGCTTGATTAAACGGTGAATGTGTGTTGAAGTGATTGTCAGTTCACTGAAATAACACAAGATAAGTCTCGTGTATTAATTATGACAGAGAAAAAATGTAAATGTTGGATAAAAAAGACAACAAGTAACCATCTTCTCCAACTGTCTGACTATGTCGGGTTACATAGAGGTACCAAGATCATTTTTGTTTTAGCGAATTAATGGGAGCGAGAATATCTTGAAAAACCATTTAATGCTTCTTCAAACTGAGAAGTCAGCCTTCTCAAGTTAAATAATTTGAGAAAGCACAGGTTATGATGTTATGATGTTCTGGCTCTAAGTTATTGGGAACAATATCTTAGAAACACTGCACTCAGACTGGCCACTTATTAACAGGCTCATAAATACTTCTATCTGTCCTGCAGATTAAAAACTTTTAGACAGAAGACAATGCTTCAGAATCTGTCCCAATCCAAAATATTGAGAAGACACAGCTGTAACAAGCCTTCAGTGTTGTTGCATCATTTGCAAAGGATTTTAATGGCTCATTAACATTACCATTTCCTTTGTCTTATCAGATAAAAAGATGTAGAGATGCTGCATGATCATCCTACCTCGTGAAAGAAGACCTCATTACCTGATGGCAGCTTAAACGCCAGGATGGAGACGCTCTTCAGAAAACTTAACCTCCACCTGCTGGAAGAAGAAGGAATTGCTTCTCATCGCATGATAAGACGATCTATTGACAGCTTGATCTTATGCTGCTCAAAGCTTAATGTCCAGTCAGCAACGGCGCTGGCAAGCTAATGAGTTTAACGCAGGAGGAGGGTTAGTTTAAACCAAACATCAATGAAACCAAAGATGCAAAATCACCAATCGTTACCGATCAAAATATGGTGGTTCTGCTGCTTTGGATATAAGTTTTGTGACCCGTTTCCCTCCCGTTAGCTTTGGAGGAAACTAGACAGCACAACACTGTCAAAAAAAACATAAATAATCTTTGCAACCAAGTGCCACAGATTAGAGGTAAGAATGTGTTTGTTAACAACTGGTTCATACAAAAAAACGGGTTTGTTCTTCTCTTTGACTTGCATAGAAATTACAGATGAATTAAGGATTTGATTTGTTCCTTAACCTGTTGAATGTATTAGCAGAAACTCATTGTGTGCACTGAAGTAAGTTAATCCGGTTGGAGCGTTTAAACCTGAGCTCTGATTTTTACATCTTTAAAGGTCAATATTCGATAAATGCCTATAGCTATTGGAAATCTGTCACAATCCTCGGGGTAAACGTTTCTTATCGAGTTGTGCCATGCAATCATCTATGCTGATGCCAGATAAACAAAATCATTTCAGTCTTCCAGATTATAAACAAGGATTCAGCATGTTTCAGAGCTCCTCTGGTAACCTGTGAAAGTCTTTTAAAAAGTTCAAAAATGTCGCTGCCTGTCAGACAGATGTTTTCTTCATGCGATAACGTCACAGACCTGCAAACTTTATATTGTATCACAGCGAAGCAGCTTTTGTTGTATCAGTTATTGATTTAAGCCCTGATTAAAAAGACAAATGTTCTTTTCCACTCTTGTATAATCAAGAAGTTTAAATTATCAAGTCAACAATTTCCCGAAAGCAGAATTAAGAACCTCTTGGTACGTTTTAGTTTTTTTTTTTTTTTTTTTAGATAGAGTCCAGTGTGGACCCAGGTTTAGTTGGAAAGGAGGTTTTTTCTTTTTTTTTTTTTTTTGTATATTTTCACTACATTTAAATGATGTTGCAGCTCAGATCTTATTATAAGCAGCAAATATCATTTTGGACCACAGGTGAAAAACTAAACATTGAGAAAGACCGCAATGAAAAAAAACAAAACATGTATATAGATGTAAATATGTAAATAAGACTGAGAGCATACACAAGTAAACTCTTTATTTTGATTTTATACTCTAAAACATAGTACGTACGAAGTAATTCAGGGGTGAACAGCTGCACTGCACCAGTGACAGGATTCTGTCATTCATATAAGCTGAACTGCTGTCTGAAATGGTTTTCTACTCTTAATCTAGGGTTAAGCATATCAGTGTTTTTTCTCTCTCTCATCCTGAGCTACACAAACTCACATTTTATCCATCATAGATCTTTAATAAACTAACAAACTGCAGGTAGTCCGGATCCTTACGCAGACTTTAGTTTTCCAAGAGTGTGGCTATTATCAGACTTAATTACTTTATTATGCTCATGTTATGCTGTTTAAAAATAACACGACGTATGTAGAGGAGAGGGCATTTATTATCCCAAGCTGATGATCACGTGTTTTCATCTGATTTCATTGCTTTGGTGTTGTCAGCATTAAACGCTTTCAAAGTAGGCAGGGAGGAAGAAAAAAACATCTCATCGGATTTTTGGGGTTTTTGTTTATATCGTGCTTCATTTTATTATATCGCATATATTTCTGTATGCTGTTTTTACTCATGAAATAAAGAAGAGCTGTATTTTAAACTGTTTCATTGTTGATTATCCATAGCGTATTGAGGTTTGACATGTATGCATGTGAGATATGTATGTTGTTATTAGAGTGTGCCAGAGGAACAGGATCTTGAAGAACCAAAATTCCTTTGTAACTACCGCCCCCTACTGCTGATCGCTACACATTACAAGGACTTGACTGGTGATTGTCAAACCTTGGTACCATTGGTGGTACTTCAGGTTGCTTCGTAGGGATTTCCTTTGGAGCTAACGGAAAATAAATGAAAGTATTGACTATTTACATCAACTGGGATATTCAGCAAATAAGCAGCAACAGTCACAGATATTCAATTAGTACAGTGACAAAAGCACTTCATGGTGGGGATTGTATCTTGATGTCGAGAACATTATTTTTACTGTAAGTCCTATTGACATTTCCAACAAATCAAAGCTTTGTGAATTAAATTAGCAACTCAATAATTTATTCTTATTTCGGCTATAAATAGACGTTATTGTTATTTCATTGGCAAGACTTGTATAAAGAGGCTTTATCTCCAGATTGCTTTTAGAGGCAGAGATCAAATATCTTATAAATGATACTCTCTGTCAGGAAGCAACTTACAAAAGATCAGACACTCAAAACTAATTAGTGCTTAGGGTGAAATGTAAAAATGTTTAGCAAAGTCCAAGGAATATGGAAAAAATTCCAAGTAGTGTACAACATGCCGTTAAATGCTTATTCAATTTTGAAAAATAAAAATAAAAATACCAGGCTCCATGAAGATGTTCCAACTATCTGAGCTGCTTAAAAAACCTCTTAAGAAACAATCCACTCAAGTCTTGGACAGGGAATCAGAGTTTTGTGGTCAAAAAATGTCTTATGGTGGGATTTTGTGAGGACAATTTGCTCTTCTTGGTGAGAGTGCTGCGGGCGTCCCGTCCTGCCAGGAAGTAAAGGATCGGGTCCACGCAGCTGTTGGCGCTGGCTAAAGGTCGTGTCACCTTGTAGGCCACGCTGGCAGCCTCCAGCAAACTGCAGCTGATCTGATGAACACATATTGGATATCTGAGGAGTTTCAAACAGACTGTGAGCCAATTAAAACCGGAAACAAGCCGGGGACTTACCTGTGATGGATCCATCTGTCTCAGGTATCGAAATGAATAGTAAAGACTTCTGGTCAGGTGAAAAGGGAGGAAGCACAGCATGAACGCTGCCAGCACAATAATGATCATCTTCACAGACTTCTGCTTTGACCGTTGGGCCTTCAGACCGCCTCCTTCGCCTTCTCCTCTCTCGTTAGACCCCCAGCCGGGCTCCAGAAGCTTCCGAACCATGAGGCCATAACAAACCATCACCACCATGAAGGGCAAGGCAAACATGAGCACCGACACGACTGAGCTGTACACCAGGAAGTCATCGAAAAGCTCTGAGCTGGTGGTGTCATAGCAGATTCGCTCTGTCTTTACATCCCTGGCAGAGGACATACATAAAATACATTCAAAGCTGTGGGAGCAAAATGGCCGACTGTACAGTTTTCAGTTGCAGACGAGACGTAAAATATAGTTTAATCACCTTGTTCTTGCAAAGTAGAGAATCGGAGCCTGGCAGAATAAAACACACGCCCACACTGCTACAGACACCAGCCTGGCCCGACGAGCACTGACCCAGCTGAGCGAGCGGACGGGATGGCAGATACCAAGAAACCGATGGATACTGATGCAGCAGAGGAATAGAATAGAACCTGCAAAGGTGATCAAAAATTGTATGTTCTTCATATATATTCGTATGAATAAATGTTCTATAGCTTATTAGTAAACATTTTGAAACTTTCTGGACTTTTTAAGGATAAATTTTAATTTATAGCATTGGATTTTTTTTTTATGACTGATCAACAAAAAGCAGTGCATCATTTTGAAGTGACAGTAATGTGATACATGCTTTTAAAACATTATAGAATGCATTTTTTGGAAGGTTAAAGTTGTACCTTTCTTTTCTCTAGTTTCAGATGAGTTTCTAATACTATTTTATGACCCAACGCTGCTTTAAAGTTGTTTATGATGCTCTTCGTTCAGAAACGTTCTCTGCAAATCTCAGAAAACGTCAGAGAACAGCTGGGTTTACACTCATATTAAATCACACACAAATAAACCCTATGTGCTAATTATTTGACTTCTTTTCTTGTAGATTTTTCTGACACCAGTTACCTTCATTGAGAGTTCATCAAATAGGCTGCAGTCCTGCATCCTTCAGATGTGTCCCTATATTATATTGCACAAATGTGTCTGTCAAAAAAACATTAAGTAGTGATTTGTGGATTCTTCAGTAACAAGCCATTGAGATACTGCTAAGCTTTCACCATGTCTTCTTGTTGATTATATGCTGTGCCAACACATATCATTATATAGTCGTGATATTTGCCAGTAATATATCATATTATGGCCAAATGGCAAATATGACATGATTTTCCTTTGCTCTACCACTTCCTCTGTGCATCACATTTCAGATGCGATACACAGTGTGTGCTGTATCACAGATGTGTGTGTGTGTGTGTGCGACTTGGCCCGTGCCATACCATACAAGTTGGCATAAAACAGGAAGCGTATCAGCTTGCAGACCGGCTCGCTGAAGGGCCAATCGTTCTCGTCGGCATAGTAGAAGATGAGGAAGGGAAGAGTGAAGATGTAGAGTGTGTCACACATCGTCAGGTTGAACATGTAAATGGTGGAAGGCTTCCATCGCTTCGTCCGGAACACCATCACAAACAGAGCTGTGGCGTTCAACGCCAGACCAATGACGAAAACCAGGGCGTAGCTGACGGGAAGGAGGATGAATTTAAAGTCTTCGTTAAATCGACAGAAGGGGCTGCTGGAGTTGGAGCTGTTGGTCATGTTGATGTGAGAGTAGGCCATGTTGATTGTGACAGCACCTGACGGGGAAGATTTCGACTGGTTACAAGTGAGTTCACTTTAATATGCAGGCGTTATTCAGAGGGCAAGGAAACGCAGGAAGTGTGTCATCGTCGTAGGATGCTCATCTCGTTCTGATTCAGCAGCACAGTTCAGAACAAATCATGCAGAGCAACGATCAAAGTTACTCAGCAGAGATTGAGTCATTTGATTGTCGATTTTGCATTTTCTCTCTGAGTGGGCGCTAGAATTAATGAGAGAAAAATATGATGGGGAAAATAACCAAAATGATAAATATTGTATGTGACTGTAAATATACATTTAATTAAAATTCATGAATTTTTATTTTTATTTATTTTGTATTTTTGCTCTCCTAAATGAGTACAAAGATTTGAACATTTCAAGATGTGGGATTTGTAGGTTTTACAACTAAATCTAAGACGTTTCTTTACCCATTTACTGATTTACACAGATTGCACTATTGCAACACAAAATTTATTGGAGCCGTACTTCCACACAGATAATCAACTGTCACCCTCACAATCTGCATGCCTAAGTTTCTAAAGACTCACAGCTGTGCAACAGAAGAGAGAAACAACTTTAACTCAAACCAGGCCAGTTTCAAAACTATTTGAAGACTCCCGCAAGCAACAACAGTGCCTCGCTCAGTTTCAGCTGGCATTTCTGTGCAGTGACCAGCTTAAATCAGTCATGCATTAACATTAACATAACACAAACACAATTTATTTATGCAAATATAAGAGCAAACCCTTTTTCCCAGTCAGTTTGGAAAAAAAAAACTGTAATTTTGTTATTCTCTTTCTGTTTTCTTTGTAAAAGCGAGTCTTCTATTCCCAGTGAGCGTCCCCCTCTTACAGTGTCCTCTCTGAAACTGCAGAAGGTTAACTCTCCCTGATAACAGTTACGAATTAGCCACTTCTTTAAAAAATCTACCCAGTTCTCCTAACTTTCAGTGTGCAAAGCAGGAAAAACTAAGCACACGCAGCTATGCATCAACATCCTGTGCTTTCCAGATGAAGTGGTTTCTCACATAGATTTATAAAACTGATAAAATTAAAGGGCTACTCACATTAAACGGGAGTTTTAGCGCTGCCTCTCCTAAGCTAGGAATCCTCAGTGTGCTGCTTTTTTGGCTGAGTGTGAATGTAGGAACTTTGGGATGGTAAAGAACTTGGAGGTGTGTGCTAGACTGACAAGCTGCAGCCTGCACACTTTGCCCTGAGGGCTCGGATACTATTTCTCCCATTTACAGCCTTAAACTGTCCAAATCTTTGATCTTACATGCATAACATTTCAAAAATATATCAAATTCAAAGTCAAATTAATTGTTTATTCTGCCAAGACACATGGGGGAAAAAACATGGATATATATATATATATATATATATGGCAATTTCTAGAACTTGAATATATGGACATTTGTCTTCATTTTTGTCAATTAAGTAATCTATATGGGAATGTTTTATGTTTTGCTTCTTTGTTAGAACAGTTTTGGCACGTTAGTGTTATTGTTTTGTGTGTGTGTGTGTGTGTGTGTGTGTGTGTGTGTGTGTGTGTGTGTGTGTGTGTGTGTGTGTGTGTGTGCGTGTGTGTGTGTGTATTTCTCTTTAAAAATCTATAAATAAAACATGACTGTTTAAATTATGACTTTTATGAATAGAATAATAAAGAAGCAGTTATAGACACAAACACTTCTTTGCTATGAATTTGCTGGGATTAAACCAATCTAATTTCCAAGAGAGTGTTCTGATGAAGAGACTTGTCTATCATCATCACACTGCCTCCACCAAAAGCTGTTTGATATTTGTCAGTTTTTCATTAATACAACCCACATATTCAATGCATTTTTGTTATTAATAAGACACTGTTTAAGAGGACTTAAACAAGCTTTTCAACAGTAAAAAGTACTGTTACATCAAAGATAAAATCAACCAAACACACATTTATTTGCTTTTGAGCTGTATTTATAAAGGATTTTTACTTTTATTATGACTACTGCAGATTTATTACATAGAAATTGCATTCTGTCTTCTTTTTGTGTACACTTGAAAACCCCATTGACACAACTCTCCCACGTTATAACTAAACTACTACTATTACAGAGAAATGGAGGAACTAGAGCCCAAACCACTGTTTTTCTCCTGATGGTAAAAATATTATCATTCCTGATCTCAATCGTCTGAAGCAAAACAATACTAATATTGCCCACACAGGACCTCCAAAGTTATGCTGCTGTCAAATATCAAAACACGTTCACCAACACAAAACCATATTTCTATTTAAACTTTTATAAAACTGATAAGTCTTTGGTAGGCAAACCAGGAGAAGAGAAACAAACAAAAAAAAAAAAGAACAGTATAGGCCAGCCAGCTGATGTAACACGGTGTGCTCATCCCCAAGGTGCACTGTGTATTCCAGCAAGAGTTTGTCTCCCCTTGATGTGGTGCAAGATATGAAAATGTTTCTTGGGATTGCTTTATTCACTGGAAATCAAACAAGCTTCAACGTAGGAGACACCGTGTCTAGAATATAGTGTGTAGCATCTGCTTTCTTACCTTAATTCGGCCAAAAGAAAACAAACCATACATCAAAATAATTGTCTCGGCGTCCTCTCAAAATACAATATCATCCAGAAATGAATGTCATCCATTTTCCTTCCTGCCTTGAGCACTAACTGTAGAAGAGTTTGGCTTCAATGAATAGCCTCATGTGGGTGTATGTGAGGTGTTAATATTGAAAAGGAAGGTGAGAAGAGGCGCTTAATGTCTTACCTGCTTTTAGAAACTCTGCGCATTAATCATTTACTGTTCCTTAACCTTACATGTATGTCACTGTAGAGGGCATACACCTTGCCTTTTACTCTGTTAGCCAACATTACCATACGACTGGAGTCATACTAGCAGGCCAAATAACTTGATAATGGCTTTATGAGAATTCTTTAAACACATTTGCTCTGAAAACCTTGAAATTAAGATAATCCGCTTTGGGAGAGGTGGAAACTTTCAGAATCAAATTAGTAAAAAGGAAGTTTTTTTCCCATGATTGCTAACACGTATTAAGCTTGAACAGCTTGGACCATTTGGTTAAATTTTTCTGGGGAGAAAACATGGTGGGATGGGAGGAGTAGTTTAAACTGTTCTGAGGCATTATATTCATAACTATTGAGATTAGAAAAGACAATTTACACTTAAATGTTATTTAGCTTTATTTTGTTGTTGTTTTAGATTTGTTTTATTGCTTTTGAAATTAGCAACAACAATCCATGCAGGGACATTTTTGTTACCTTACAAATAGATGTTAACTAGTTTTTTAAAAGGTGTGTTTAGTGCTATCCATCCATTCATCTGTTTTCTTTGTACTGCTTATCTTTGCAGAGCTGAAAGGGGGTTCTAGCAGTCATTGGGTGAAAGACATGTTGAACGATGGACAGGTTGCCAGTCCATCACAGGGCAGCACAGAAACACTCAAGACAAAAAAAAGTAAAAAAAAAAAAGTAAAAAAAAAACTACACACACACACACACACACACACACACACACACACACACACACACACACACACACACACACACACACACGATTTGGAGCTCATGACTCAGGATAAATGGCTCAGACCAGTGAAAACAAACACAAACCTGGTCAGCAGTTATAAGAAAGAGTTGATTAGGTGAGCAACAAAGATTTTTACACCTTTGGTTGAGGAAGTCTTACTCGGTTTACATTTTCTGTTAAATTACAACACAAAATCTTTAGCAGGAATCTGCTGCTGTATCTCTTCAGCCGTCATTACAATCATTTTGATCAAAACTCACACAAAGAAACACACAAGCTTTTCTCTCTGTTACACTGCCTAAAATCTGGGTTATGTTTATTTTGAAAAAAAAAAAAAAGATTAAAATTGGAAAACGTCGTAGTGACCTTGTTGAGTCTAGTTTAAAGCTTCGTCCTGATTAGAGAATTATATTATATTATATTATATTATATTATATTATATTATATTATTAAGAGATGAGAGCCCTTTTCATTGTGCATTTAAAAACGATCGATTTTTCCTCGATCGACTGCGGTTTCTTGTTGCTATGCAGCTCCGTCTCTTGCCTTTTCTTCTTACTCATGCTGGTAGACGTTAGGGAGGGAAAAATAAATATGCTTTTGGTGGATAACCCCGACATAAATTGACTGATGGAGTCAGTATCTCCATCAGTCATCTAGTCTTCATGTTTGCATTCAAAAATATCTGCGGGCGCGTTAATCGAGGTCACGCTGGTGGAGAAACAAAAAAAATTGTGCTGTGTTGCTCTTGGTGGTGTTGTTTTTTTTCCTCTACTAAACAGATACCACTGGTGTCCACATGGTGGCGCCGTTGAGCTTAATTTGCTGATAACACTCTCTCCTTCCCTCTGCTCTTTCTTTCTTTGCTGCCTACAACAGTACAGTACACTCTCGTAGTGGCAGCAACCAGCACAAGCGTGTGCAGTGCCTCCTCGTAGCTTAGGCTCTCAATAAAACTGGCCATTTATCATCAATCATGGCCGCCGGAGTACAGATTTAACTCTCCGTCTTCTCCTCCCTATCGACTTTTAACAGGAGTAGGGGGGATTTCTGTTTGAAGAAGACGAAAGATTATTGTTGGCCCCACACGGATTTGGATTTCCTCCAGGAATTACAGTACATCTCACAAGGGAAATACCATTCATGTCAAATCTCCAACATGCAGCCGCCGCCGAGGAAGGTGAGTGATTCCCAGGGTCCGTTATGTTTTTAGCTGGCTGCTCACACAATGACAAATAACGGTGTTGTTAACCTCAGATGGAAGTAATTTATTGACCCCACACAACAAGCGTTTGTCAACACAAGGTTAAAGATATCAGATGGACGAGCTAGCATGGCGAGTTAGAAACCTTTTATTGACATTAATGTGCATCTGTCCAGCCGTCAAAACGTCAAACCGCGTTAGCTACAAGGCGCTAGGTGGTCTGCTACAAGACGTTTTAAACAAAGCCTCACACTGTTGTATTGACTGTAATACCGTGGCTGTCATTTTGACGCGCATTGTTGTGGAAATAACTTTAAATTTAGGTGCTTATTCGTTGCATTTAAGTGCACAGCACAAGCCAAAGCCCAGTGTTGTTATTTTGCTAATTTATGTACGCTGTCAGATTTGTGACAGCTTTTGTTTCCAGAAGGTACAACAACAACATCAACAACAACGGGCTTTTGTCCAGTGTGATGCATAATCGTTTTTACTTTAGCGAAAGAGTATGAATCAAACGAGGGTCACATTGGTTTATCTGTAAGGAAGCTGAGCTTGCAGAAGCTAAAATTCACACGCCAGAGCCAGGTCTGATGCTGGCTTATTGATTCGTGTTTTACTCTCTCCAGCACTCTGAAGCACACAGCACTGTCTGTGAGCATCGTATTTAATTTGAAAACTAAAGAGAGGTCAAATAAGGAACTTAAACAGTGGAAATGAAGTTGTTCTTACAAGCTTTATATCCCTTGGTAGTTTTTTTTTTTTTTAAACGAACACCTTCAGTTAAGCTTAGTGTATCTGTAGAGCACCAATTGACAACAAAGTTAATTTTAAGGCTTTTTCAAAAGACAAAATACATATTCCAATGCATTCCAGTACCATCAGATTGAAATTCAGATTTAATTTCAGATCTGTTAGTTTCATCCGATTGTAAGGTACCCTTACAGTTGGTAAAAAGTACGGGTGCACCGATTGCTGCTTTCTGGCCGATCACCAGCCCCTTCCAATTTTGGACAATACTTTTTTTTTTTTTTTTTGTTCTGAAAAGTCGGTAAATATAGTGATAAAGTCATTGAGTACGCAACAGTGGGGTGACGAACATTTAGATGTGACCTGGTGCTGTGGTCTGTGAGTCAGTCCTCTGTCATGGGAGAGCAAAAAGCTGATTTTTCAGAAGTTTTCAGAGGTAGATAAGACCAGTGGATGAAAATGATTTCTCTTGCAAGTATCGGCTGACCGCTGATCTTCCAAAACTAGAGAAAACAAGGTAATTGAATCTTCACATCTGTGTCCTGCCTCAACCTGAGTAAGCACATGGGGACAGTGGAAAGAAACGGTTCCCCTTTAAGAGAGAGAAACCTCCAGATGAACAGGCTCTAATTGAGGAACCATCACCTCAACCAACTTGAGAGGAAAAGAAGGAGACAAAAAAGAAACGTAATGAAGCGTACCTCCATATTTTTAATAGGAAGGAAAAAGAAATGTGGATAATAATAAGTAGATAATGGCAATAAAAACTATGTTAAAGGATTCAACCATGGATAAACCAGAAGTAAGTTCTACATGCACAACAATCTAACTCAAGGTTAATGGTATCAATAGTGCCATCAAAAGCTCCTTCCAGTAAAAACACTCAGAAAGAAAGACATACAAAGACAGCATTGGGCTACGGATGGAAGGAGAAACATAAGGAATGCAAGTAGAGTAATCAACAGCTCTGTCAATGACTCCATCCAGGAAAGAGATGCAGAAGCACTGGGGTGGGAATACTTTCTACTGGAAGGAAAACTACACGCATGATTCAAGTAATTAATGGTCACAACAGCTGCAAAGGTTTTGTTCAACACTCCAAAATGGCTAAGCAATGAATCACTGGAGTAGGAGTCATTTCTACTGAAAAGAAAAATAAAGAGTTTATAAGAAGTTAATGTGCAGCATCAAGTGTGAATAACCCATAAGTGGAGAGAGAGTAAAGACAGCAGAGGGAAGAAAGTTGGTCAGAAAGTCTCCTAGTAGCCTAAGCCCATCACTGCTGATCTATAGAGTTAGGGGAAGATAACTTAAGCCACTTAACTTTACGCATCACCAAAAAAAAGAAAAAATTTAGGCCTACTCTTAAGAGTAGACTAACGACTGGTTCTACTAGAGCTTGACTGAAAGATCACCCTGTAGATTCTGTTTTCCAAAGTCTGTGTTGGTGTTCCGGTGAGCTCCAACACAGCTTCGTTGGTTCAATGCATGTTATACAGGTTGAACTCCAGAACAAAAGCAAACTTGGAAATATGACGACGAATAAATCGGAGTTTGACTATTTTCTTTGGATGAGCGGTAATGTGAGGGAGCTTTAAGTAAGCGACGTCTATCACAAGCGTGATCATACTTGTGACGATGGTGCAATGTTTGAGCGAACTGGTAATTTGTTTATCTCTGTTTTTTTTTTTTAAATCAATTGGTTTTTAAGTGGGAAACGTCCAGTTTTGCCTTCTATTTTATTAGAAGGCAATATTAGAAATAAAGTAAATGCATGCTGTGCTTGTACACAATGGACAGTGACTGGACGCATTTCTCACTGCTTTTTGTTTTGTGGAGTCTTAAAGCAGGTGCATGGTGTTCCCCTGTAAGTCTCTGTGCGGATGTCTTTTAATTATCACATATCTCCCCCCTGTGCTTTTTAATGTGCTGCCTTTCTACATGTCAAATCATGCCCTTAAAACTCAGTCACTTTACAAGCTTCTTCCATAAACGAGGCTATGGTGAGCAGAGGCCACTCTTTGCTGTCTTTTTGATCAATTTTATGTCAAAATTCTCTCAAGAATTAACACAAATTAGCCAAAAGTACAGCTTTTTTTTTTCTTTTTTTAACACTATGCCAAGGTGGGTGACACACGCCATCCTCTCAGCCCGCAGCACCACCGCCAGAGTGTATCAGTGTTTGGCTGTCAGATACAAGTATTTTCTCCCTCCCACGGCGACACATCCAGCCCCTGAAGTGTTTTGTCTGGGTCTCAGCCCATCTGCTAACAAACTGAGCTATTTGAGCCCCATATATTAGTTTGATGTGACTTAAATTATAGATGGCTGCTTCTGGGTTAATGCAGACTAATAGATGTAGAGTGTCTGTGTGAGGCAGAGGCAGGAATGAACCCAGCAGAGCAGCTTTTTCTCAAAGATATGATGTATTGATTAAACATTTAGCTTTTCTTTTTTTTTTTCTAGCAATTTTAATATAAAAAAACGTATGGAAAGGAGTTAGTTGTGGAGTGTGTCTAAAACACTAGGGGGAAAAGTACTGACAGTGAGAAATATACAAACAGTGAAGCGGACGCCTGACATTGGACCTGAGAGATGGAATATGCGTCATTCAGTTTTCAGCTGAGTGACGCCGTGCCTTGCAAAAGTATTCGTGGAGCTTGAACGTCCTCCACTTTCGCACATGTTGCAGTCACAAACTTCAACTTATCTGGCTGTTTTCGAACACGTTAGTGGTTCATTGCAAAGTGAAAGAACAATTCCAGGTTTTCTTACATGTATGTACTGGTGGATATTTGTCCACCAGTGGAGCTACATTTCCATTTCACTGTGAACAGATCAGTCTGAAAACGCATCTAGGAAAGTATTGTCTTATTCTTCATTCCTCAGCCGAGTCAGACTAGCTGGGAAGCATTTACCTTTACATCACAGAGGTCCATTTTTGCTCTTTTTAAATCAAATTTGTCTCCATCCACAAAATGAAGATGAGTTTTCAAGTCATTAAGGTACCTACCATTTAACATTTTATCTTATGATTGAAGAGCCATACATCTATTACTGTTTTAGGCTTTCCAAATAAGTGGATCAAATGTTCAGAAACTTCAATTTTTCTCTGTTGCACCAAATGCATTCTTGGCTTATGACAAACTGCAAATGGATCTTCTTCTGATGACTTTCTCCTTTCCACTTTTCCATAAAGATCAGATTAATAAAGTGTATGTCTGTTGAACTTAAGGGCTAAAAGCCATCGTACACCACACTTATATTCTTATATTTCCACTTTAAAAAAGGTAACAGGGCATTTTAGTGTCTGAGTCTGGTATTTCTAGACATAACGTCAATTTATTCATCTAGTTTAGAAACGTTTTATGTCTGAATAATTCATAAGTCTGAGTTAAGTACCTTACCAAGCCAATTAAATAGCTTCCTGAAAATGGTTAGGTACTGAAAAGAAAGTGGCTAAAAAGCAGCTGAAGTCTAAAAGAAAACTTGGAAACACATTTAGGGAGCTTGAAGAAATATTAAGAGCAGTTTTAAAGTATGACTAGAAATTTGAATTTGAAAGCACAACAAACATAATTTAGGAAAGATTCAAGACTTTTTCATAACGTGCATAGTGATGTGTTTTGAGGTCAGTTTGCTCTGATTCTAAAGAGGACTGTTGTTTCACCTGCTTTTATTGATATTTTCTTCATATCTGTGTCTACAAATGTCTGTGATTTTAATTGAAATCTTTTTTTTTGTTGTCTCTGACACTTTTATGATTTTTTTTAAAAACATTTTTTAAATTCTTTGTCTTGCAATTCACGTTTAGCAGACAGAGTAAAATGAGACGGATGTAGAAAAGTCACCTTCACTCCTTTACTGTTCTTGCACTTTCTACTGCAGTCTAGTCCACATCGTTGTTTTATAATCTCAAGAATCTTGCTAAAAAACTGTGTGTGAAACAGAAGTGCACATATCGCTGCTTGGGGGGATTAAGTGCTATATGTTTTTGTGAACCGGGCCTAGCTACTGTTGTTGCATTCTCAATTTGACTTTCAAGTTCACATGGATGTCATAATTTTCAGTGTCATTTCTTTAGCCTTTTGACTTTTGGGTTGATCAGATTCTGCAACGGACAACTTCACACGTTTAAGATCAACTCTCTTACCCACAGAGAGCGAAAAAATATATACAGACATAACTCACAACCACTTTTGAGTTATGAGAACATCTTCTTGCTGATATACACGGTTGTTTGGAAGTTTTTACTGGCTGGCTCAAAGTGTCACCCTCAGATGGAGGGGAATTTGTCAGGATGTTCAATAAAAATCTAGGAACCAGCAGGACTGAAGTCCATTGTAAACTGGAAAGAATGTCCTATGCTTGAAGGGTCTGGTTTGCAGCTTAAATAATTGATTGTAGGAGCAATAAAAAAAGAAATATCTCGGAGGAATCTAAACTCCCATCGATTGCCAGCGTAGTTAAGATCGTCGTCAAGAGTAAACGTGTCACCTTCTTCCTCCAACCCACCAACTATTGCTTCTGGTCTCATTCTTTTTTCTTCTGTTTTCACTCATTTCCTTCATGTTTCATCTCCTTTTTCTTCTCACACCCCGCTTACCTCCTGATCACCATATGACCCTCTTCTTCTTTTTTTTTTTTTTTTTTTTTTTTTTTACCCCCCCTCCCCCCGGTGCCCCCCGTGAGACAAAGAAGGAGC
>NW_015115811.1:37122-39231 GCF_001443285.1 Poecilia latipinna
TTCCTTCCTTTTTCTTCTCCCTTTTTTTCTCCCCCCCCCCTTTCCCCCCGATCCCCCAATTGCCCCCTTTTTTTTTTTTTTTTTTTTTTTTTTTTTTTTACCCCTCACTCCTCCTGTGGATCCCTGTGAGCAATAGAAGGTGAAATCATGTGAAGTGCTCTAGCCCTGTTAATGTAATGAACCACTCCCCCCTTATCTTCAGAGGACCAGCTGATGGAGAAAAAGGAAGTTCCCTCTCTCTGCCTCTCCCTTTCTCTCGTTGTGTGTAATGTGTGGGGTCGTTGTTGATTGTTTTGTCTAGAAGCGTCATGAATTTGCCCACTGTTACCGCGGTGAATAGATGATGGAATCCAGGCCACAATGCTCGGTGGCCTTCTCTGTTTGGCTGGAGATGTGCGGTTGTATATTAAGGGTCTGCTTTGTCCCTGGCAGTTTTTAGCACAGGACAGTGTGAATGGATATGGCTTAATCAGCAAAACCCATTTGTATGTGAGATTAAACTTTATGTATCCTTTTACGGCACTCAGTAGGGTCTGTCTGTTTCTTAATGTTGCCATCCGAGTAGCTTCTGTTTCATCGAGTGGCAACGAAACTGCAGTCATATTTTGTGAACCACATCTTTTCAGTACAATATTTGAATTTAAACACCTTCAGATGTTGACTTTTTTTTAAAATCCAGAATGTCTTTAGTGTTTTTGGTCAGATTAATGAATAAAGCACACAGTCATGCTACTACAATTCTTTGATTGATAATTATGTTTAACAGTCTTGTCCAGTGTGTAATCTGATCTACAGATTGTTGAGATGGAGAGGCTAACAAAACACATCAGAACATACTAGAAGTAAAAAAAAAAAGAGAAAAAGTTTGTCATCTCTAACCCCTGTGAGAGAAAAATGTTGAAAAGTCGTTTCATTAGGGAACAAAATGACTTAATAATGGAATTTACCAAGTCTTTCTGCCCTGAATAAACATTGTTGTATGTTTATTTTCTAGATTATAAATATTCTTACTCCAGATGCCCCCATCTAGGGCTGTTTAAAATTGAAAAACACATAATTGCACAACTATCGCTTAATATTGCAACAATACCTTGGGCTGCCAGCAGACTTGCATGCTCATAGCAGACTTCCTCAATATGTTCAACTGTTTTACTTTTGTGCTTTTGCTTTTAAATCTTTGGTAAAAACCCAGTGAAGCCATGAAGCTGAGGTATTTCAACTAAAAGATGCCATACTGTGTGAATTAAGCTGGTCGCAATTAATTCATTAATCGCACGATTAATTAAAATGAGCTTGATAATATTTTTTGAAGGGCAATTTTGTTTACAGAGACACCATACTCCATTTAGTTTATGGTTTAGATCAGTGGTTCCCAAACTATTTCTCCTGGGCCCCCCCTATGGCTTACAAATGGCTGTCTGGTTGAACGATGTGTGTGAGCTAAGGTTTTTAGATTTTTAGAGACTCCCTGTTATACTCAGCCCCGGCTCCAAACAAACAAGGGGGAGGTGGGAATCAACTTTTTTGATCGTAGCTAAACATAGACAACAACACCAGCAGCCTACAGGCTACTTGTTAACAAGCTTAAGGTTCTGTATTGATATTAGCTAGCTAGTCATCTTTTAGCTAACATTACATGCATCCAACAGCTTTACTCAACAGTCGGTTAGTTTGAGGGAAAAACTGTGAAAAGTTCTTTGCGTTTTGCTGGTTTGCTGCCATGATTCTAACACAAACCTGCGTAGCTCTGCACAGCAGCAGCAGGTCTCCTTCACTGTCGCACAGGTGTAAAGACGGCTCGGAAAAACAGGTTACGACATGTTAACAACGGATTAAACAGTTTTAACTGCTGATAAAAGTGACAGAGGACACATATATGGGAAGTGTGGAAGCCTCTACTGTATCAAATTGACATATGAATAACAGAGAGTTGGCCATTCTAAGGTAAAAACCCAGCATATAGCTTTCATGGTGTGTTTTTTTTTTTTTTTTTTTTTTTTTTTTTTTCACCCACAGGCCCCCCAGTTTGGGCTCCCTTGTTTTGTTTTTTGGTGGTTTTTTTTTTTTTTTTTTTTTTTTTTTTTTTTTCACCCACAGGCCCCCCAGTTT
>NW_015115811.1:42284-56139 GCF_001443285.1 Poecilia latipinna
ATGGAAATAAAAAAAAAAGAGAGTTGGCCTTTTAAGGGAAAAACCCCCCAAAAAGTTTTTTTGGGGTTTTTTTTTTTTTTTTTTTTTTTTTTTTTTTTTCATCCTGACGGCCCACAGTTTGGGAACCTCTGGTTTAGATTGTGTGTGTGTTTATTTTTTTATTTTTTTTAATTGTTTTTGGTTGTGTATTGGATTGGTTTTCCAGTTCCAGTGGGGAGTGTTCTGTTCAAAATTAAAGCCATTACTCCATTGTCAATATACTGCATAAAGGTGTTCTCAAACAGACAATATACCAGAATCAGAAGAATTTTATTGTCATTGTCAGAAAGACAACAAAATAGCGTGTTTTTGCAATTAAGAAGGATGTTAAGAAATTCTGCTTATTGTAAATAGGATTGTAATAAAAATCAAAAAAGGAGAACTAAGAATTTGTTTTTGAGAAGGGTTATCAGTTGGTGAGTGAAAGTCAGAAGATGAGATAAGATGCCTGCAGGGAAGAGAGATAAGGAAATGATTAATCACAATTTTTTTTTTTTTTTTGCTGTTTTCTGCAGGTCAAAGTGACACAGGAGCTAAAAAACACTCACACGGAGCAGATGACAAGGCTGCACTTTAAACATCAAACCGAATGTGACCTGCTGGAAGACATGAGGTATGACGGATCTCCGCTCTGCATGAATCGCTCCAACACGATCCTCTGTCAAAGTATGAAAATGGAAAGGCTCAAGCCAAATGGCAGATGTTTGGAAATCTTGTCGTCTGATTTTACATGGCAAAGATGTGCTTGCACAGAAACGCAAAGAAAAATGGCGAAGGAGGCGGCTAAGGAATTAGAGGGAAGTGACACGTGAGAAAGACGCAAACCGAGGTGGGAGTTTGTCGTATTGAGAAGGAATTTCCAGCTCTCCTTTTTCTTGTCCGTGCTCCGTTTTCTTTACAAAATATCAATCTATGTCACCCAGATCCTTGAATATTCGACGTTCATGCGCGCCATCATTTTTCAATCTGTTTCTTTACTTTTCCTTATGACGCACACGAGTCGACAGTTTCATCCCACAGCCGAATCTGTCTGGATTTAGGATAAAACCTTGATTCCCTTTCTCGGTTTCAGTTTCTCTGTTGACTAAACACTGATTACATATGACAACAATAAAAAACAAAAACAAAAAAACTGAGCCTTTCTGCTCCCAGTGCTGTCCTCTGCTCTGTCTCAACTCTTCTCTCTGTCTCCCTCCATCTCTTGGGAGGCAGCTCCAGCTGTTTGGGACCAGACTGGCCTGTTGCTGCAGGGGTTTTGGAGAGTGAACAAGGCTCAGGTCTCACTGGTGGGAGATTTTGAGAGCCAGCTAAACGCCGCATGTGACCGCAACGTCTCGGTTGTGTAAGTCGGCGCGAGATCAAGCTGCATACCGCTGGTTAAAGAGCTCAAAACTTTGTCCTTGTCGTTCTCATCAGTGAGGGGAGAAAAAAAAATGCTGCCTGTAGTGTTTTCTCAGTATGTCACTCGAGCTTTTAATGTTTTGTAATTATTTGTGATGATGCACTTTGATGGTGGTAAAATGGGGGAGCAGCGGGGTTCTGTAGTGATTGGGGAAGTCGTCCTTTGATTAGGTCGCTGGGGCCCGGGCCCCTGCAGTGACCCGCATCTGTTTGCCGTTTGTTTCTTTAAGCGAGTCATTACGGCTATTGTCAAAAAGAGCCACAATTTGATTTTTAATACAACTCTGCAGCATACTAGTGATCACGTTGATAGGTGCGGTACCTTGCTAAAGTGTTTACCACTAAAACCTTTTCACATTTTGTCTTTTATGCAGCAGCAAAACAAGAGTTTATTGGGATATTATTTGCTAGAACGACGCAAAGCAGTGCATACTTGTGAAGTGAAAGGAAATGATGTACGCTTTTTTATTTGTTTTCAGCCCCTGGAGTCAATACTGTGAAGAACAACATTTTGTTACAATCATAGAGGAAAGATCTTTGCTCTTTACAGACAACTCGTGCTCGGTCTGACTGGATGAACGGCATTTTGAACAGCAGTTTTCAAATCTTGCCACAGATTCTAACTAGGCATTTGGTCTGCACTTTGACTAGGCCGTTCTACATGAACAAGCTGTGATCTGAACCATTGCATAGTAGCTCTGGCTTTGTGCTGGAAGGTGAACCCTTGACTCATTGTGAGGTCGTCAGCAGCGTCCAACAAGTTTTCTTCCAGGATTTCTTCTAATGGATGAATGGATGAATAAATAAATACTGTGATTAATAAATAACTAATAAATATGCCGTAAGTTAAATTAATTTCCCTATGAAATAAAAACAAGATAATGTTTTTTTTCTTTTACTTTTTATTTCAAGCTCTTTTTATTTTATGTTCTTATGAGACTGGAGTTTTCTTCCTGTTATTCATTAATTTAATTAGTTTACGTTGGTTCTTCCCATAAACTCTCCTGAAAACAAATTGAACTTTTTGTGTGTGTAATGTGACAAAATGTGAGTTTGAAGAAGGTTTTACATTTATATTTAATGTCACAGTAAAGATGGAGTACCACCTTTTTAGGTTTAACGTTTTATCCGGAATATTGAATCTGTTGTTTTAGTTTCTTGTATACTTGCAGACCGTAAAATAGTTTTTTTTGTTTTTTTTTTTGTTTTTTTTTTAACCATTCCTGCGCATAGGGGGGAAAAAAAGGCTCATCAGTCGCTTGAACTCTGTAAGAATTAATCCGATAAAGTATGGAGACTGACCTTTGAAATGACTGAAGCATACAGCAGGACAACAAAACGTCTGGCCTCATGAGACATTTTGTCAGAGTTGAAAAGTGCATATTATTCCATATGAAGAATACATTAAACGCAGCGCCTTAATCCCAAAAGCTGCTCTGAGGTTTTTGCTGAGGTTATTTACTCTCATCAGACCACTGGGGAGCCTGAATAAAAACGCTCTCTGCACTTGCCCGCAAAATCTATAAGGCTCAGGATGACGGTGGAAAGACTAAGCAACGCTGGTGAGAAGAAAGATGAAAGAGGGGTGGGGGGGGGGGGTGTTTAATCTTCTGGTTTTGATGTCTTGTGAAGGAATGGTCAGAAAAAGACAGGGAGGAGAAAATGATGTGTAGTCAGTGGGTTCAACTTGGTGTCCTCAATCCACCTAAATCCCCCTATATACTCTTATATCTGACTCAATAGAGATACACTCATCACCCTGCTGCTGCTGACTGTTTAAAATCAGCTCACAAACAGAACGTGTGTGTTTGTATTCCTCTCATTTTGGCTACACTGGCGTTCATCGTGCTATTTTGCTGTATTTTACGAATGACAAGAACATGTTTTTCCTGTTTTTAAGTCTTTAAAATGTTTTCGGCTCAAGGGAAATGTTTTTTTTTTTTTTTTTGAGAACAGTCGCACAACGTTTGTAATTTCCTGACACATCAATAGTAATCAAATGATCAGTAAAAGTGCAGCTGATGGCGCAGGATTTGACTGGAATCTCAATGCGATTCCCATCCTGTCCTGCTGGAAGGGAATTATGAAAAGGATAATTGAAATTTGCGACGCACACAGATTTATTGACCGATTCCTGGGAATTGTCCTGTACATATCATTAAAGTGTAATGGCTCTCCATGCCGAGTAGTGAGACGAAGCTCACCGATTTGAACCCAGAATTCTCCCAGGGTCCTGTTTTGTGCGGCTTCTGTAATTTAAATGCACGGGGAACAAAAAATCAAAACCTCACATTAATGCAAAACTATTCTGGAAAAGCAATTAGGCAGGGTCGTTTCTGTGTTTCACAGAATTGTGCTGCAGAAAACCTCAGCTGCTGCTCTAAACGGCAGAGAACTTGTAAGCGATAAAGTGCGATTAATCATAATCAGCATTAACACAGCCACACTATTCCCATTTCGCTTGAGACCCTGTAAGAGCAGAGATTGATCATCTTTGGCTTCACTGTGTGGAGGAATTGTTACACTGTAAAAGTGACACTCCCTGAAAATAGCTTTTTGAAATGAACGATGAGTCCATGTATCCACAGAGATCTGTTTAGCAGGTTATATTTCAGCAGCTGTGACTGATCAAAGCAGTAGTTGACTGTGATGTTGTTCTGCTGTAGTTTGTTCTAGTCAGACTGTCGTATAATAATAATAATTTATTTGATGGAATTGGAAAATTGTGCAAGTTGTTTGTTTGGAGCATTAGGAGTTGGGTTTTTACTAATTACAATATCTTTTCGTTTAATCTGTTGGCCTAATTTTTTTAAATAATCTAAATGAAAAATCAACAGTTTTCCAAGAGTCAAATATTTTGCAGCAGATAATTTTTAATGCAGTGTTTGTTTAGTCGATCTCATCACTTTGAGCTTTTCTTTGTATTCCACCTGTAGATTTACGGAGCTTTCCTAAACGAGATAAAACCCTTCTGCGTCCTAGCAGAGCGTCTACGTGATCTGAAGAACCTCCCACGCCGCGTCTTGTGGCGTTTCCTCATGTTTATCTCCTCATTTTTTTTTTTTTAACCAGTGAACCCCTTGCCCTCATTAAACTAAACACTCTTTCATCCTTAAGAACATGAACATGGAGACAGTCATCCACTTCTTGGCCACTCTTTAAGCTCTCAAGTATTTCCCATCAGGCACATTCACTCTTTCTTTTCTTGTTTTGCACTTCTCGCACAGCTGATGCCGACATGATTTCCTGACTCATACGCCTTGCAGTTACAACAATGAATTAATCATAAGCAGAACGAAGCACTGAAGGAGTGTTGGAGGAAACAATAGTGGAGGAAGAATAATAGAAGATGAGAGCAACAAATAAGACGAATTAAAAAAACAAAACAAAAAAAAAAACAAGAGTGCAGCAGAAATTAATGAACAGCATGACCAGGTTTTAAGAAGTGGAATACAACTGATGAGTACAACATATTATTGCTGATTACAATCTTTCCAGTGCTGTAGGAATGAGTAGTGTCACATAAACATGTAAAGTCAATCTTAGGCATAACTGGCTGCCCATGTTTACAGATGCAATCTCTGCTGTAATGTCACCATGACATCATGAATGGTCTAGACATGCCCAGGGATCCCAGCGCGATTTGTTTGCCGATGTGCTTATTGACTCTGAACTTGTGTTGGTTTCTCTCCTGTGCTTTTGAGGCGCCTTGCTAACACAAATATATAGCAATGAAATGTAAAGACTAAAAACAGGCAACATTAAAAGAAAATCATAAGGAAATCAGTTTGCGTGGGTCAACATCTTGTCACAGCACAGTACATGACTGTAGTATTTTAGCAGTGGTAACTGCATAGCCTTAGGGAAAAAAGGTTTATGTCCAGGAAGTCCTAAACCAAGGCTTTTCAAAGTGTGGGGCGCCAAAGTTGTACGGGGGGGTGTGAGACACGTGGAAAAAAATAACTGAATATTTAGCCAACTTCACCAAACCTATGTCTGAGACAAAATGGATAGACTTTTATAACTGAAGGCTTTGGTAAGGAGACAGTCTATGGCAAGCAAAATAAAAAAGATGGAATTATATGACCGTAGTGACTTAATGTTTTTGAATTTGTTTTTCTGGATCTGAAGATGCTTTCCACTGATGAAGTTGGATACACCTATTATAGAATATGTCTATGCCGTAACATGGGACAATAGGGACACTTCATGGCATTTTTTTTGTTGAATTTAATTGCTGAAATAAATAAACTTTTGATGATAAAACGCACTTTTATTGAACAATATCAGTAGATGTTTTAATCACCATTGATTTGGGGGGGGGGAAGAGGAACTACATGTGGATATCTTCCAAAAACATTTTCAGCAATTGTTGCATCTTATTGTTTGCAACCAAGAACGAAGGCTTTTTGATAACTGGTGACTGTTTGTTGGGAAAGGTGTGGTGATACCTAAAATCAACTCTGACGTCGGTGTTTGTTTGCTTTGCTTTGAGTAAATACACCGGTACTACAGTGTAGATAAGAACTGCGGTTGCCTGCTGATGAAGTCTTAGTATAAATAGATTTTCAGGAAATAACGCACAATTATCACTTAAAGTGTGGCTCACATCTATTTCTGTTCAACTGCTAAATGGTAATCACTGATCCCACACACTATATATCAAGTTAAATAAAGTCCCAGTGTAGGAAACTATTTTAGGCCACAGGTCACTAAAAGCTATATCAGGTCTGGGCATTTGGATCATGCTTCTACATAGTGGTGTCCTGAGCATGATTTCAGGTAATATGAGATATAATAATCTACTAAATATTGCATCCAAGAAGTGATTCTTGGACAATTGGGACTCTTGTCTTTGTTGGTGTTGATTTTGAAGTTTAACAGAAGCATACTTTACTGTGCTGCTCTTCCTGTTTGGTGAGCACCATGTCATGAGTGATCACCTAACAAAAGCAGGGATGGATGGGAACAACAGACCAGCAGGGAACATTATTGCTGTATAAGGTGTGTTTTCTTGTGGAGCAGGCGTGTGTGGCGCTGTGGCTTAGTTGGTTAAAGCGCCTGTCTAGTAAACAGGAGATCCTGGGTTCAAATCCCAGCAGTGCCTTTTTTTTTTTTAAATACATATATATGTCCCACCTTTTCCTCATTTTTATGTGATAACTCTCGGAATAATCAGAATCAGCTATATGCCAAGATTGTGTGCCCAAGCAAGGCGTTTGACTCTCACTGATCTGATTGCTGCTCAGAAAATTAAAGGAATCTATAGAGTCTGGATGCATTTTGATGTAAATCAGGCTCCTCCTATCCTAAATTTCAAGGGTTGTTTTACTTCTCTGTCGAATGCGGGGGTTTTATGTCAGCTTCTGGTTGGTGAAAGCTTCTACATTTACCCTTTTGACTGAAGTATCGAGGATGGAAGCTTTCTGATGTTTGTTTTGTCGATCTGCGTTTATTTAGAGCGTTTGAAAGGAGTTGTCATAATAAAAGACTTGCCCCGTGTGAGGCTCGAACTCACGACCTTCAGATTATGAGACTGACGCGCTGCCTACTGCGCCAACGAGGCCTGCAAAGTTTCTCTTTCAGTGCTGAAATCCACAGCCGGATGTGTCTGGTTGGTCTCAGATTTCAGTTGACAAGAGACCGAGGGTGGGGTGAGCTGAACATTAACTGCTGCGGCCGACTGGAAGCAGAAGCTGGTTACTTTTATTTATATATATATATATATATATATATATAAATATATCTATAGATATATATAGATATAGATATATTGTATTGTTTGAAAAGATTGCTTTAGCATGCCAAGGGAAACGTTTGACAAGGAGAACTGGCCTATTTGTTTGCTCTGTAATTTGCAGAGAGAATTGACTGTAATTATGCTGCCTGTGCTGCCGTTTCTGTTTTTATGCGTCTTCCTCCACTGTTTGAATCCTCTTATGGGTTTGGATTCCACATGTTAACATTTAATTGCTCACAGTAATATTTAAAGAGCATAACACCTTTAAAAGATCTGTGGATTGCCTTTAATTGTTGATTTAGCATACAACATACAGAACATGAGTCATTCAATGCATGACTGTATTTGAGCAGGGCTTGACTTTACTTCTTTAAGCTTTTTATTAGTTCCTCAAGTAATTTCATTTGTAACACATTGGCTTTTTTTTTTTTACTTTTAAGAAAGAAGTGATTTAAAGACTTATTTTCAGGTAGATTGGGAAATTGCTCATGTCTGCATAAGAAAAACAAAAAAGGCAACAGTGCTGTTTCTCCCCTCAACACATTTACATGTGAAAATAGCTGTTGTCACATTTATTATTATTTAAGATCTCAATTCTTGCAGAAAAACTAATCTTTTTCAGTTCACCCTTATCCTATTGCTCCCAAACAACCTGTGATTTACTTTAGTTTATTTTTTTTTTTGTTTAAATAAGTCAGGAAAAACTTGGATCAAGTACTCTTGGGCTCTGTTTCCGCGACAATATTTTGCATTTGCTTTTCTAAAATGTTTCACTCTGACTGTGTTTATGCAACATCACCAGGAAAGTAGATGTTTTGTTGTATTTTGGCATATCATTTACACAATAAAAGTGTGGATGCAAAAGTTTGACAATAGGCCTTAGAGTGAAACTTTTTAGAAACACAATGTGAATCATTTCCATGTGAATGCAAACTGAAGACTTTTGGAAACAGGTTCCAGTGGACTGAGGCCATTTCTCATCTGTCTGAGGTTCAAATAAGTAAATCTAGACAGTTCTCTTATTTTGTCAATATGTGTTTGTTGTTATTATTATTATTATTATTATTATTATTATTATTTCTCAGCTGGCTTTCAGATTTTTTTTTTGTCAGGAAGCTTTTTTCAAAAATCTCTAATTTTTATTTTTACCAAAAAAAAAAAAAAAAAAAAAAAAAAGGGAAAAAACAAGGCTTTCTTTGCTAAAAATCTAAGATTTTGACCCAGTCTAAGTAAGTTGCAGCTTTAAGGAGTGAACTTTGATCTTGTAACCTTTTAGCTTGTAATGTTAACTTTTTTGGGTCTGTCACATTCAATTACGATTCCAAACTTTTCCCAGGACCTCTACGCCTCGACTTGCATGTTGTGGCCCTGATTATACAATGTGTGTCAGTGTCATACCAAACTAAAATATACAGATACATTTCAGAAAATATGTAGCACCTGTTGCTGCTGTTGTATTACTATTTAAAGTTCTTGACATGTAAACTGCCAGGTTTCATTACAGGTATTTCTTTGTCATATGTGAAGTCATTACAACAATTTTATTAAAATTAAAAGGATGGTTTATATGAAGTGCACACGTGTAGTCGACGTCTGACCTGCCTGGACAGATCAGCAAGTTTGGAAAAAGATTCTTGCTCTGTCTTTGCATCAGGAAAACTCCAGGCTGAGAAGATGATTTAACACACTGATGAGAATCATGAGATATGCTGCACATACGTCAGGAAACCATGTGAAACGAATGTGATGAGACATTCAAATCCTTTTTTTTTTTTAATGTACTGGGGCCGAGTGGCAGCTATAATTCATTTGAAAAGGGATATTTTGTTGGAGTGTGTAGAGGAATGGTTTTAGCAGTTAATCTGCTCTTTTTTTTGCAGAAATAGTTGGGTGTTATTTTTATCTGTATGTGCAATCACAGTGAAATGTTGTGCTTCTCATGGTGAACATTCCTGAGCATTGATAAGGGCATCCATGGTCTCTGATGCCAGGATGTTGTTTGTAACAGGGAGGGCATGAGAGCCCTGGTTGGTGCTTTTTTTTTTTTTTTTGTGGGTCAGAGATGTTGTAGTTATTTTTAGAACAATCTGTTCGGATCTGCTTAAAACATTATGCCGAAATGTTTGAAGTTGTGAAAACACGCTAGTAATTTCTTTCTTGAATCCAGTGTTTCTGCGAATTAAGGTTTTTAAAACTGTGGTGGGAAATGTGTGTTTCAGCATCAACCCAATTGGGTTTCAGTTTTTGTTCATCCGTCTGTTGCCAGGTGCTTAAAACAAGTCTGTCTTTCTGTCTGCAGGAGCTACAGTTTGAAGAAAGGACAGCTGGAGAGGGACTATGCACAGGTAAGACTGGCAGGACTCCTCTTAAATAGAGAGACCTACCTTAGTAGCTGTTAAGGAATCGTGTCAGATCATGTTTACAACCATATTAATACTATCGGAAGATATTGCTATTTTGTAGGGGTGCACCGATTGCAGTTTTCTAGACGACCACCCATTACCGGTCTTTTCAAAGCCCGATCTGCTGATTCCGATTTTGGCCGATAAGATCAGTGGATGAGGAAGTACAGGCCGATCACCGATCTTCCAAAATTATGGAAGTTGGAGAGGATTTATCGGTGCACACCCACTATTTTGTAATAGATGATCTGTGGAATGTGTCACAAATTAGGGTGATGGCCTGCAGACCTTACAGACTTGAAGCTCATCACCAAAGATAAATCATCAGCAGTGGATTGAGGCAGTTTCATGTTAATTGCTATTTCCCTGGACAGCAGTTAAAATGAGGGCTTTATTTACCACCTGCAAAGATTTTTCTATCCATTATTTGGAAGGGTTTTAATCATTTTTGACATGACATGACATAACTGAAAATACATAAATGGGATTTCAGATTTTTAAATTGACCAACCTCACATCCACATTGGCTGTGTTGCTCATTGCCCTTTGTGTGACTACACAAGCTGACGTTGCTCTGTGTGTGATGGAGTTCTACCAAATACAGGCCGAACAATTGCTGAGTTTCAAAAGTATAAAACCTAAATGAAAGCAAAAACTGCTTTATGCAGGCTATTTTGAATCTTATATAAAACCTGGTCTGTTCTGTAATACAGGGTAATATGTTGGATAGTAGTTAACATGATAACATTTGAAAAGGCACAGACAAATTTGTTTTGATCCTCTTTATTTTCTACTGGCACATGGTTGTATTGTGTTGCAGGTCAAGGTGGTGAGAACACGGCAAATGTTTTGGGTTAGATAAGTGAGGTGGCGCGTACTGTTTTTGTTTTTCAAGGTTTTGTCCCACTAGTGGCTTTCATTCATTAGCTAAACAGGAAGAATGGTTGAGTGAAAAGGGGACGACGTGCAGCAAATGGCCCAGATCCAGGTCTGCAACCCCGGACAGCTGAGCCCCCCGGTGCTCCAGCTTGAACCTTCGGATTATGAGTAACTAAAACTGTTTTGTACTTCGAGTTCAATGGTTCATCGCAAAGACCGATCACAGCGGTCAAGAAGTCCTGCATTGAATTTCCTTACTAAAATAAAATAAATAAAACATTTACGTACGTTTGAAGATGCAAAATCATTGTGAAGAAAATCTTAACCAAGTTTCATGTGAATGTTTTTGTTTAGTATTCATGTGCTTTTATTGTGATTGTATGTGCTAGCTTGACTAAGTCACATTAGTGTATATTTGTGAACTGGAGAAATGATAAATGGGTTTTCAAGATATTTCTTCAAATGCAAGAATGGTGTGCATTTGCAGTTGGCTCTCCCCAAGTTAATACTTTGTAGAGCTGCATTTGCAGATCTTCAGTGCTTTGTTTCTACTAACTTTTTATGTCTATAGAGCCTAAAATTTAAGCCATTCTTTATAACCCGTTGCTAAAGCTCAGTCACATTTCATATAGAGTTTCTTAGACACTTTTCAAGATTTCTAGAGGTCTGATCTTTGATCTTTAACACATAAATGTTCCTTCATCTAAAATGTTTAGGTTGCTGTTTTGGTAGAAGGCAAACCTTTGCCCCAGTTTCAGGTCTTTTGTCCACTCTTTATAAGTTTTCCCTGTGTTTAGCTCCGTAAGCTCTCACCAGTTTTCTGGTCCCGTTTTGCAGAAAAGCATCCTCAGAGCACCACACTGCCTCAAATATACTTCTCTGTGATGATTGTGTGTTCAGGGTGTTAATTTTCTATCCACACATATTTTTGTAAGCGTTTATCTTCAGTCATCTAACCAGAGACCTTTCTACCAGCCTTTCATTGTGGCCCATAAATGACTTGTGGTTCCATGCAAATGGGACTTCTTATGACTTTATTCTTCTTCTTACTTCTCTCCCATAAAAGTCAGATTTATAAAGAAGACAAGTTTCTCAACTAAAGCTGTGGATTTCTGAAGTTAATTAGGTGACTTCTGAAAATTATTGGTTTTATTTACGACTGCCACAGTGAAGGAGGTTGAATGCAAAATGAAAAACCACACTTTACATATTTTACATTTAAAAACATGTCGCTGGCAAGTTTTTCTTCCACTTGCCAGTTATACACCACTGTGTCTTGGTGTAGTAAGTGAAACCGCAACATTATCTGTAGAACTTTGTGGCTGTAATGTGACAAAATTAGTAGTTTTTTTTGTTGTTGTTTTTTTTTTACCACCAGTTTCATTACAGACACAAATAAAGGGGGCGGCAGAAAGGAGCACATTAAGGGCAGAATACTCGTGTGTGTGCGTGTGTGTGTAGTGTTTTCATTTGCATGGTTCTTGAATGATTTGGTTTCCTGTGGTCACACTGACAGTATTCAGACGCTCATTATCTCCCTCCATGCCCACATTGCCTTGCCCGTCCCCCCGCCTCGGGATGCTCTTCCTCAGCACTGTCTGCTCCACCTTAGGGATGGAGGCTGCCTAGCAACAAGCCCTCTAATCAGTAAGACAATGGAGGTCCTGCTAATTGTAGGTGTGTGTTCGTGTGGGAATGTCTGAGCACAAAGGACTTTAAGAAAGAAAAAAGATTTTATGAGGGGAATCCTTAAAATAAATAAGCTGATTTACCCTCTCCTGTCATCAGAAATGGTAATTTTGCTCCAAGCATATCTTTTGCCTTTTGTTGCCTTTTCCCACAGACACATTCCAGTGAAAGAAGGGAGGGGAAAACATTTAGGGGAATTTAAAAATGCTTAAAAAGATGAAAGCATGACTTGTACAGTCAAGATAACAGCTGGACCATTTGTGTGGGAGGACCGCAAAACGCCAAAGAAAGTGACGACGCGGTCATTTAACCTCTGCCCCTTCAGTTTGTCAAAGCAGGCGTCTCCCTGTGAGAGAGTCGGCTGCAATTACCGGCAGCTAATTAAGGGATCCATGTCCTCTGTTTGTGTGTGTGTGTGTGTGTGTGTTTTGCATGTAAGAGTTAGCTGCTTGTCTCGTGTTCCCCCTCCTACGACATCAACATTACAGGAATAGTTTCAAGCTGAGGTCACACTTCACTGTTCAGCCCAACACAGAACAGCGGCGGCCTGCTTTCTGTGGCTGCTGCTCCGTTACTCTGCAGACTCGCCGCAACATATATCAGAATTAATATGATGGGGGAGTTGAGGTTATGTAAGGTCTGCAAGGTTTTTATGCATGGTAAGAAGTGGTATGCTTATTTATAGTGAATGATTTCTAGGAAAACATTTTTTTTTGTCTTGTAACTTTCTATTTTTTGCCCTACATCAGCGTTATCATTTTTGGCATCTCTTTTACATTTTCTGTATTTTTTTTTTTTTCACTTGCTCTTCACATGTTCTACATAGTTAAAGTTTATGCATTTATTTATCAGATACAAAATTAGGGTTGCAGCTAAGAATTATGTGAGTAACTGATTATTCTAGTATTATTTTATTCTGACAATTAATCAATTAACTGGATGAAAAATAGTGGTCATATTCTACCGATTTTTTTTTAACTTTTTTAAACCTTAGTGTTGTTGCACCTTTACAAACTCATGCCCTTCCCCAGAAATACCCTCAGAGTGCTGTCTTTTCCTAAACTAATCATCTCCCGTCTCTCACTCTGTGTGAGTCCTCTTCCATTCACACTCTCCTCCATCAGCGCCGACTTTACTTCGGCTCTTAATCAACAGATGAAGAGGTCAGGGTCGAACCAAACCAACACACGCGGCTGCAGGAGCAAAAGAGTGCAGACAGGAAGAAAATCAAGTTTGTTGATTGAAGAGGAAGTTGAGGAAGTGAAATGGTTGAACAGAAAGCCACACTAATGTCAGGTAGAAACCAGAGACGGCAGGTAGGGACTGAGACAGAGCGCAGACAGTGGAGCAGTGAGAGCAAACGCAATGTGGAAGCATCAAGGTGACTTGAGATTGTTCATTAGCCAAATGGGAAATAAAAAAAACAACAAAAACTTCTGCACTAATTAAGTAAACTGCACAGAGTAAAACTGAGAGCTTTAACAATAGCGTAATCTGTTTCAATCTAGAAGGCTGTTTTCTTTTTCATCCACTTAGAAAAAAAGCTGTCAAGGTTAGTTTTAGTGTGTTCCTGGAAAATATGTAGTTTTAAAGAATTGTATTCTTTTTGACTCAGCTTCCACTTTGTTTTAATACAAACTGCAAAGCATGACCCCCCAGATAGCACAGAATGATTGAAACAACATTGAATCAATGTCAGCCAGAA